>NC_135501.1:102277148-102577148 GCF_052857255.1 Amblyomma americanum
TGCACGGGTAGAGCGTGGATCCGTAACGCACATACTTGGGAACCTTGATACCGTTGAACACTACGATTACTGTCGTCGTGTTTCCGATACGCTTCGCCCCCGCGGCGAGGGGGTTGTACTTGGTAACAATCTGCTGCATTATTTCGGCTTCGCTGTCCTCGAGTGCTATGCCCCTGAACACGCCCTTGACTGTGTCGTGGGCGGTCGTTCCGTACGCGCGCACCTCGTATATTTTGCCTCGGACGTTGATAGCTTGAATTCGAGCATACTTCTCCGCGCGTTCCTCGCTCGGAGTGCTGAGCACCATAATGTTCTGCTGGGTATTGGGACACGCCATATCCTCAGCTCGGTCTGCCGTCTCAATTCCCGCTGCCGCCATGATGGCATTAGCCACGCATGCAGCTCCTGCCTTGAAAATCTCGAGCCCATCGCGGGGCCGCACGACGATCTTAATTTCTTCTACAGGCATGGCGGGCATGCGAGCCGCCCGAATAAATGCGCTCCTAACTTTCTTGTTGAATTTAGGCTTCTGTCGAGAGCTCGGAGTATCGGCACGAGAAGCCGAACCGTTTTCCCTTGAAATTACGAACAAGCTCCCCAATGCGTTCTTTTTCACTGCGGCCACCTTATGCAGCCTACGTCGCGCATGCTTGGATATGCCCGGAAGCATATATGTATGACTTTGCATGAACAAGCCCTGTTATAATGTTTGTAACACTACCATGACACCGCTATCAGAGCTCTGGCGCCCGCGGTTACGGAAAAAGTTGGGCCTTTTTGCTTGATATATAGTCTGAGGCCTCGCTTGTGGAGCAAAGGAATGAGGGCCGGAGAAATGCATAACATATGCTGAAGTAATTTTGTGCAAGTGAAGTATTTCTGTGACACACAGCTCCGGAAAAACTTCTCTGAGACCTAGTAAAATGAACTGGGAGCCATCTACTCACTAAAACAGAATCCACAACTTTTTAAAGATCCTAGTGTGTCTAATTCAACCTACAAATTTTATTGGGAAAGTCATTTTGCCATGCCCTGATGACTTCCTTCTGCAACGACATTAAGGCTGCAAACTACACAGATACCTGCTTGAGCGAACGCGATGGTAGGCTTTAGGGCACGTCTGCTTTGAAAAGAGGAGCAATCAAATTGGCTAAAAGGTACATTTAAAGTATTAGACAAGCGCACTTCTCAAGAAAATAATAATGATCCCTGCTGAAAAAGGAAATCCGACGCATGTAACTTATTTCCCAAGAGTAAGCAAGCAACGAGGCTTCTTTCTAAGACGTGTAGCTGAGAATTTAGGCACCCCTTAAGCTCTAACTTTTGTTTTAGGTTGAGGGGGACACGTGTCATAGGTTTTCGTGACATTTTGCTTTTATATTGCTGTAAGCCCCCACTGTGCAGCTCCAAAGCAAACCCGATTGCCTGCTTACTTTTGCAAGGGGTACAGTTCATCTACTGAACCTAAAAATTATAAAGGTTGTGCCACAAAACAATAACTGAAGAAAAACCGAATTCTTGCATTAACCTTACCATATAGACTAATGTTCTTCTATCCTATAAATGCCCCTAACCCTGCACAGTATATTTCCGCATTCCACAAAATTTCCAAAAGACTCCTGTGGTAGCTTGTTTTTTTTAACGCGGATGAAATAGGGCATCGCTCCACACATGCTTATTGAGAACTAGCTTTCCACTTTGCGAATCTACTAAAAAATGTATCTCTCAGTGTTTCAGCTATCATTATTAGTGAATGTTTAGGTGGTGAAAAAGAGTCATTCGCATGTAAAATTAATTGCTTATCACGCTTTATATAGTACCTTTTTCAAGCTCCTGACTAGTTAATATTGACAGCGCGTTACGTCTCCAAACACCTTTGAAAAGATTTGAACATGGAAAGGCAATCTTCTCTGGCGTCTCCTTTTCTCTCTTGCCTTTACGCTCGGTCTAGAAAACCTTACAGCCAGGATGTCAAAGACGCCAAACTACGAAAGAAGTGTATGGGTTCAGTTTTTATAGCGGCAGCGCAAGAACGCTGTCGAGCAAGAACACTCTAGCTAAACCAGCTTTACGAGGCATAACAGGCATTAGCTGCTGAAAAACAAACATAAGCTACATCAATGTTTTGTATCTTCGTCGACAGAACTTCTGTCTTAGGTATTTTTAAATAAATGCGGGAAATTGAACGAAATGAAAATAAAATACCACTGAGTGTTTCAAAGCTTGAAAATCTTCTGCAGGGCTTATCAATAATTGGCCGGCAACGTGTTTGCTTCTCTAAGGCAGGAAAAAACAAATACTGAAGGAAAACCTACCTGGTACCGGCACAAAGCAGCTCCTTATTCCCAGTTTCATGTGTGTGCTCTTGGAGCAGCATTTTATAAAGGATTACTGTTGTACAGTGCTTTAAAGTCTAAGTATCAAATGCAACTTTACCTTTTGAATCGCAGAAAAGAAGACCTCGTTCGAAGAAATCCGAACATTTTACCAAGAATTGAAGAAAAACAATGGTTGTGTTTGGGCTCCGGCGGAAAAAAAATCAATATTCTGTAATCAATGTTCATCTGAGCCTCTACAAGACAATCGATTCTAGAAAGTTATTATACATTCATAGCTACATTGATTACTGGATCTCGAAGCCTCCGCTTTTTCGATTATTTTAATTGCTCAAAACTTAATTTACTGGCCATCCCTTGATCTCCGAAATGTCCTAAATTGCTCTGCGTTTGAAATTCGCGTTACTCTAGAAAGAACTTGCACCTATTTCGGTCCCAACCCGGAAGTACCCACACGAGGAACATTTCATGAGCTCAGAGTGTGCTTACTCAATCCAATACTCCGAGCACAAAGTTCACTTCCCTTCAATGCACAAGTTTTAGTCGCATCGAACACATGTACTTTCCGTCAGTGACTGACTAGATGGTTTTGTTTCACGCTACCGTTATGGCATAGCTTTAAGCACTTCTGTGTGCAGCAACTATACGCTTTCGAGTCGTTTCTGTAAAGGCGGTGCCAATTGTAGCGTATTTTCCTGCAGCTTCGGTGCTGCTCCCTTTTAAACTTATGCTTGCTTTGCCAAAGATAGATGAGGTAATGGGCGCTCTTTGCAGTTTTTTTATGTAAAACTATGGTTTGGACGAGTTCCTTCATTAACAGAGTAACCACATGCGCGTTGATGCCACGGACTAACTGAGAACACGTACTAGAATTAATAATAATAATAATTGGTTTTTTGGGGAAAGGAAATGGCACAGTATGTCTCATATATCGTTGGACACCTGAACCGCGCCGTAAGGGAAGGGATAAAGGAGGGAGTGAAAGAAGAAAGGAAGAAGAGGTGCCGTAGTGGAGGGCACCGGAATAATTTCAACCACCTGGGGATCTTTAACGTGCACTGACATCGCACAGCACACGGGCGCCTTAGCGTTTTGCCTCCATCAAAACGCAGCCGCCGCGGTCGGGTTCGAACCCGGGAACTCCGGATCAGTAGTCGAGCGCGCTAACCACTGAGCCACCGCGGCGGGGCAGAAAAAATTGGAAATTTGATTTTTTGGACAAGAAATGACACATTATTTGTCTCACATCTCGGCGGACGACTGAACCGCGCCGTAAGAAAAGGAATAGAGGGACGGAAAGAATAAAGGAAGAGGTGGTGCCGTAGTGGAAGACTCCTGAATGATTTCGACCTCCTAGGGATCTTTACCATGCACTTACATCGTTCAGCACACGGGTGACGGGCGCCTTTGCGTATCGCCTCCATCGAAACGCTGTCGCCGCGGTCGGGTTTGAACCCGCCGCGGTGGCTCAGTGGGTAAAGCGCTCGGCTAGTGATCCGGAGTTCCCGGGTTGGAAACCAACGCATGCAGCACACACATCTGTTACCACCATCACGAAACATGACGCCCGTTTGCGGTGCGATGTCAGTTGTCAGTGCACGTTAGAGATCCCTAGGTGGTCGAACTTATTCCGGAGCACTCCATGACAGCACCCCTTTCTTCTTTCACTCCCTACTTTCTTCCTCTCCTTACGGCGAGGTTGAGGTGTGCGCCGATGTGTAACAGACACTGCGCCATTTCCTTTCCGCAAAATCCAAATTTAATTTTTTTACCGCGTAGCCCAATGCCCTGCTGTGGTGTCCACTGACCCAGAAATCTAATGTGTCTACCCGCCGGGTGGCTTTGTGGTCAAGGCGCTCGTGTACTGATAAGTAGTAACCAGGCCGCGCCGGCCGCGTTTCGATGGAGGCGAAAAGCAAAGCGCCCCTGTACTGTGCGATGTCAGACTTGTTAAAGATCTCCAGGTGGTTGAAATTATTTTTCGAAGACTTCCACTAAGGCACCTCTTTCTTCTTTCACTCCATCCTTTATCCCTTCCCATACATCGCGGGTAGGATGTCCACCGAGATATGGGAGACAGTTACTGCGTCGTTTCCTAAAAAAAAACAATTTTTAAAGAATACTAATTGGTTTTTGGGCAGAAGAAGTAGCGCAGTATCTGTCTCATATATATCAGTTTTTGCCTTTTGGTGGTGGTGGTAGTGGTTTTATTAAAAATAATAGTAAAAAGGAAGGAAAAGATTTTTGCTAGCCCCGGCATCTGCCATCGATACTGAAGCACCTGAGCTGGGGCAGCGGAAATAAAGGACAGCAGGCAGAATGGAGAAATGAAATGAAAGAGGTGAGGGGACAGGAATAGAGGACAGGGGGAGAAGTAATATGTACAAACTATTTACACAATATGTAATGTGTCCAGGTTGTGCGCGTGATTAGTTCAGTTTAGAGGAATTAAATCACACACGCGCACAGCACTGTGTAGGTTGGAACTGGAGTGGGGCGTCCAGTTATTAATCGTTTAAGGTAGAACTCGCGGAGCGTTCGGTCACTGCGTGTAACTACCTGACGGAGAACAGACGGGACGTCAAGCCCGTGTGTTCGAGGAATGCACAGAGGCTCACCAAAGTTCGCTCACGAGTGCGCGCACTGCCCTGCGGCCACAATAGCGTCTTGATGGAGTCTGGTAGTATGCCCTGCGCCCTATAGGCCGCGAGCATATCGCGAAGAGCATCGGCGAACGCGGAGCAGCGAAGGAGCAGATGTTCTAGTGCTTCGACTACAGTGCATCCGTGACACACATCACTTTTCTCAAAATTCAAGGTCTTCTACATTGTCTACAAAGCAATGAACGCTGGCGGCCTATTGGTGTTTTGTACATAAAAATTTTATGGATGGTTCATTGCTGAAAAAAATAATGAAAATTGATTTTGAGGAAAAGAAATGGTGCAGTAACTGTCTTATCTCGGTGGGCATCCGAACCGCGCCGTAAGGAAGGGATAAAAGAGGTAGTGAAAGAAGAAAGGAAGAAAGAGCTGCCGTAGTGGAGAGGGCTCTGAAACAACTTCTACCCCCTGAGGATCTTTAACGTGCACTCAAATCGCACAGCACACGGACGCTTGCCTTTCGCGTCCATCCTGTGCCGAGTTTCTGCTGCAAAGTTCCCAACATTATGACATGCACATCTGTAACCACCACTTACGCGCAGCCCGATTAAGGTGTCCACCGTTCCAGTTAGACAGACTTCCTACTGAGTGGCTGCTGCCAGACACAGACCCCTGAAGCCCGGGGAGTGCGGCTAGAAGTGCTTTCTCACTAAAAACCTTGCTTAGAAGTGGCAGTTAACTTAGAAATTCCTGGCTTACTTTTCCTTGCTTGATATAGGAGCGGAAATATTGCAGTGAATTTCTGCATCATCGGCACACTAAACAGCGTTCTCCAAGGTGCAGTGTTTTACAGGCGGCTGCAGGCTCTTAGATCACCAGCACTGGACATGTTATTCGCTCTGTGCTTCCTATGCACAGATGATGCATAATTGTAGAGGTTGCGCTTTGTTTTTCATGTGCCAATCAATGGTTTCTTCATGGCAAAATGGAAGTAGTTGAATTCAAGTTCTGTTTTTCAGCAATACGAAATTAACGGGCCACATAACACTCAGTGCTTATGTGCTCTGAAGGCGGAAGTATGTGTCATCGGAATGAAGCTGTGATGACCCCCATAATGCGCAGGTCCACACGGGACGGAGAGGCAAAGAGACACCGTATGGCTCAGTTTAAACAAACAGGTATATTCAATAATTACACATGATTAAGGTTATACATCAGAGGCTGGGGCGTCCGAGCTTACGTGCCGACGACTTCATGGGGGCGATGGAGTGGCTCCGGAGTTGGGCTCGAGCGGTTGCTGGCAGAAGCTGCACGCCGTCGGGCTTCGGCGCTGAAGGCCCTCTTGGCGAACGATGTCGTCCTCAGCGTGTATGCAGTAGAATTTCAATAGTCGTCCGTTTCTTCGAGGATGGTTCACAAACCCTTCCTCTAGTGTCGTTCGGCTTGGAAGATGAACAGGAGGCGAGCTTGTAGATGATGACAGCAGAGCATAATTTTACAACATACATATACAGAGAGTTAAACTGGAAAAAGCAGAACTGAATTTACAAAAGAACAAACTTTGCACTACTTTACTCATCGACCGGGCAGGTTAGTGCCTAAGTAGCATCACAACTTTACTCATCGACCGGGCAGGTTAGTAAGTAGCATCACATTACATGCTAAGCATGGAGCCCCTGCTCAGACTGGACTGCATCCGTTTACATGTGCTTTTAAGCACTTGATTAACAAAGGACTAAGGGCGGTCATTTCCAGTGGCCCGCCCAAAGCATCAATTCTCCAATCCAAAATAACATGCGAGATTGGGACCACCCCTTTGTGTTGGGCTTAGCCTCGATCCCAGAGTCTGTTAACAATACAAACTAAATAAACAACAAAAACGCCACCACTCACTCTCAAGTGAGAGTATACACAGGCTCTCTCTTCGGAGCTAATTCACTAGCGCCTGTCTTTCCACATTCTTGGCGAGTACTGCCTGTCCGCCATGACAGGTGTCCGTCACGGCCCTTCTGGGAAGCTGTGGGTGCCTTCCCGGCGATAGCCCATGACAAAGGGGGGGGGGGGAGGGAAAGAATGTTGTCTTCGCGGTAGCGCATAGCGTCGGCTGTGGTACGGCGCGCTCTGGCCCGCTGACAGCTCCCTTGTCCTGGAATGTGCCCGGAAATTGGGGAGGATAAAGCCTGTTTCCCCGGGGCGGCGGCGGGTCCGGTTTTTCTGGTCGTCACTCAAAGAGCATGGCTGGGTAATTGATGATGCCGCTGTCACGGGTCTCCGTCTACGCCGCGCCGTCGAACGTGGATCCTCGTAGCACACACGGAATGTCACACTCGCTCACCCTCCAGAAGAATGTTCTCCGAACATTTGAGTCCACGCAGCTCCCCTTGTCTTTCTGAATCGCCTCGCACAGTGCGTCCGACAAAACACTTTTCGCTGCACTCAACACCACTGCACAACACCATATGCCTCCGCTGTCAATACTGGCGTCTCCAGGGGCAGCACTGATCTTCTTTTACAGATAAACATGAAACTCAGCACCCAAGCCTCTCCTTTCTAGTCCAAACTGGACGAAATAAATTTACCACAGTTACAAAGGAGCTCCCACTTCTAGCACGATCACGGCACAGACAAAAATATAGATAACGAAAGGAAGTAGGGCAGGTTCTGCATGCGCTCCGCATGCTCTCCTGTGAAGGTGTTACTTAATGACAGAAAGGTTTAACTACCAACTCCGATAACTTAACACATAAGCACATAGCAATTTTAATGAGCTGTGGCATTACACAATTCTAACCAGTTCAAAACTCCGCTCTGTTTACGCCATTAGTCCGACTTAGCTTTCCGATTTCGCAGCGGATATCGGCCTTCATGAGTCATACTAAGTAAGTCTGTGCCCCTTTGTCTGCTTTGGGACTCGCGAGGGCTCGTGGCAGGAGCCTCTCCTGGCGTTATCTGCGCGGCAACCTCGCGCGCTTCTTCTTCTAGCAATGCATGAAGTAAATCCGGTGGCATTCTGGCCGTCACCTCTGGCGCCTGCCGAACAGATGCAGGAGAGGGCGTTTCTTGCGAACTATCTGCGCGCTCCGCTTCACTTCTGTCCCCATCAAAATCCGCGCTTTCCCTTTCCTCATTTCGTGAATACTGAACCGGTGCCGACTTGAGGCGATTTGCGTGTATCCTTATCAAACGCCGGTTCACGTCTCGGACTCTGAAGTTTACCGGAGAAAGCTTCTCGACAACCTCGCACGGTCCTCTCCACTTCGTCTGGAATTTACGAGCTAGCCCAATCTGCCTTTGGCAGTTTTGAATGTACACGCTGTCCCCCACATTAAACGGCGCGTCTCTAGCACTGCGATCGTGCACCTCCTTCCTGCGCTTCGCCGCTTTCTTCAAGGCCTCCTTTGCGATGTCCCTCGCCACTTGCAAGCGCGATTCTAGCTCCACCTTATAGTCGTCCAGTGAAGCGTATGGGACACGACGGGGGCCCTCTGGCACTTCACTAGGCTGGTCCGGGTCTCGGCCGTAGAGAAGAAAGAATGGCGATTCGCCCGTGCTCTCGTGTGCTGCGGAATTGCAGGCAAACATTGCATACGGGAGCCACAAGTCCCAGTCCCGCTGGTCGCGCGAAACAAAATGCGACAGGAACCCGGCCACGGTTTGGTTCAGTCGCTCCACCGCGCCGTTGCAAGCCGGATGGTACGGTGTTGTCTGCTTCTTAGCGATCTTAAGCAGCTCGCAAACTCTCCTCATTAGCTGCGACACGAAGTTCGTTCCCCGATCTGTCAAGAGTTGCCTCGGGGGTCCATGTCGGAGCACGATCTGTTCGACAAATGCTCTTGCAACCGTGTCTGCCTTCTGATCTGGGAGTGCTACCGCTTCCGCGTATTTTGAAAGGTGATCGACAAATACTAAAATGTACTTGTTTCCGGAAGTGGTCGTGGGCAATGGGCCCATTATGTCCATACCTGTCCGCTCGAAGGGAGCCGAAACCTCAGGGAACGGCTGAATTGGAGCTGGTCTTCGTCCCTTGGGTGTTTTTCTTTCGAGACAGGAATGACACTTCGCACAGTAGTCTCTAACATCCTGTCGCATGCCACTCCAAAAGTACAAACGCTCCACACGCCTGCGTGTCTTCGCTACGCCAAAATGACCGGCGCATGGCGCATCGTGAAACGCGCGAAGAACCCTTTCTGTCCACGACCGAGGTATGACGACTCTCTCCCAAGCGGTTTTCTCTGGTCTCCCTTTCCTGGTTGGCCTCGTGCGCCGACACAGGGTGCCGTCTTTGCCAATGAAATAACCTAGCTGTTCGGGGTGAGACGATGCGTCCTCTAAGCTTTCGATTATTCGCTTCAGGTCCGGATCTTTGCACTGCTCTGTGCGTAATTCGGCGGGGTCGACTACGGGGACAAACTCATCTATAGCTGCCACGGCAGCTGTGCGGCTGAGTGCATCAGCATTCAGATGCGTCTTTCCTGACTTGTGCTCAACTTCAAAGCAGTATTCCTGCAGGTGTAGATTCCATCTAGCGAGTCGCGAGCTAGGGTCCCTGACACTCATCACCCATTTCAGAGGATGGCAGTCTGTGACTAGCTTGAATTTGCGGCCGTAAAGGTAGCATCTGAAGTGCTTTACTGCCCAGACAACGGCGAGGCACTCCCTTTCCGTAGCTCCGTACTTTTGCTCTGTGGGGCTCAGCTGTCGGCTAGCAAAAGCAACGGGATGTTCTTTGCCCTCGATAACCTGAGAGAGCACGGCACCAACTGCGAACTTTGACGCATCTGTGGCCATAACGAAGGGCAAACTAAAATCCGGGTGGCGCAACAGCGGTGCACTCATTAGCTTCCTTTTCAGGGTCCCAAAAGCATTCTCCGCGTTTTCGTCCCAGCGAAAGGCGACATTTTTGGCTGTTAAGGCGGTGAGCGGCTGAGCAAGCTTGGCGAACTCCTCTATGTGCCTTCGGTAGTAACCGATCAGGCCGAGAAACTGCCGGACCTGGCGGACGCTAGTCGGGGATGGAAAATCCGAGACACACCTTAGTTTCTCAGGGTCCGGTCGCACGCCGTCAGCTGAAACAACGTGCCCGAGGTATTTCACCTCGTTTTTGAGGAATTGGCACTTTGAGGGCTTCAGCTTGAGACCCGCTGCTCTTAGTCGCACCAAAACCTGCTCAATATCGCGCAAATGGTTATCAAAACTGTCACTGTATATGATAATGTCATCCATGTACACGAAGCACAGCCTCCCCAGAAGACCTGCCAGGATAACATCAGCGGTTTTCTGCCAGACAGCAGGGCTGTTGGCCAGACCCATCGGCATTCTTTTCCATTCATAGTGCCCTGAGGGCGTGTTGAATGCCATTTTCTCGGCATCTGCCGGATCCATTGCTATCTGCCAGAATCCCGCCGCCATGTCCACTACCGTGAAGTACCTGGCAGAGCCCAGCTGAGAAAGCGTCTCCTGTATATTGGGGATGGGGTATGGATCGATGCGAGTTACGGCATTTAGTTTGCGGTAGTCCACTACCAATCGATACGAGCCATCTGGCTTTTCCACCAATAGTGCTGGTGCTCGACAGGGTGACTTTGAGTGTTCGACAATGCCGCGATCAATCAGGTCCTGCACCTGCCGCTCCATCTCCTCACGTTGGGAGTAAGGAATCCTGTACGCACGCTGGTAAACGGGCGATGAAGTGCCGGTTTCTATCCTGTGCTTTATAACGCCACAGCAGCCCAAATCCAGGTTGGACGCGGCGAATACCTCCGAGTAGTCGTTCAGCAAACCAGCCAGAGCCTCCCTCTCCCTGGATTTTACGTGAGAAAGATCGAACGACACCTTTAGAGCAGCCGAAGGACTAGCATGCTCTACAGTTGCGAGTACCGTATCGGTGGGCTCACGTTGCTCTATCGCAGAGGTGAAGAAAGCCAATGTTTTGTTCTTGGGAAGGCTCAGTGGCTGCTGGCTACAGTTAACCACCCGTAGGGGCACTCTGTGGGCGTCATTAACTGTCACGAGGCACGCGGCTGCCTTCAGGCCATTGCTGAGAGAGTCGACTGGCTCAAGCACTCCCACGGCGCCGCTCTCTACATCTGAAGGCACAAACGCGTACAAAATGTGCTCCGACCAAGGAAGGACGACCGCCTCCTCGACCAGCCGGACGGCAACCCGCGAATATACCTTCTCCAATGATCCCACTGTTTGACGGGTGTCAATATCGGTAATGCGAATCTCAGCCCCTCTCCTGTTCAAAAACGGAACTTTTGAGCCGCCCGCATTAACCTCTTCCTCAGAGAATGAGACTACTACCTTCCCTTTTCTCAAAAAATCCTGCCCTAATATACCTGACACTCCGTTTGGCAGAGACACCGTGTCCGGGAATACGTAGCAGGGGTGCTCCAATGCAATTCCGCCGAGAGAGAAGTGTAACCGGTAGAGTCCACTTATGCCAAGAGGATCCCCCGTTATGCCTACAAATTTGGTTGCCATACCACCAGACGCTTCCAACACCTCGCGGTCCCCCTTCCTTCGAAGCGTGTTAAAACTGCTCTCCTTAAGCAATGTCACCTTTGACCCCGTATCTATCAACAATTCCATACAACAACCATTTAACTTGCAACGCACAACAGGGCATGCCTCGTCGGCCACACAAACTACCACCACCTCATCATCTACTGCTCCCTCCCCACGCTCCTCAGGCTGGGGAGGACTAACTAGTTTTTTGACTCGGTATCTGGAGCCCCGCTGTAGGCTTGCTTAGGGCGTGTCTCGCCTGCTTCTCTTTGTGGCTCCCCACGGCGCACGTTTTGGCAGAACCTGGCGATGTGTCCGCGACCCTGGCAAGCGAAGCATACGATTTCTTCAGAATCTCGCATACCGCGCCTGTAGCTTTGTGGCGGTCTCCGGTTTCCAGCGAATGGGCGCTGTTGAGCGCGCGCTTCAACCTGGCGTTCTACCTGCTGAGTTAGCAGCTGTTCCAAGCGATCTAACCGCTCTGTCAAGAGAGCAACCTCAGGGTTGAGCACCGCTCTCTCTATGACGCGTACTCTCGCTGCGGCTGTCGTTAACGCCTCATTTCGTTCCTCATCCAATGCGGCCTCCACGGCTTGGTCGAAATTGCTCGGCTTGCGCGAGAGCACGAACCGGCGCACGGGGTCTTGCAGACCAGCCACGAACAAAGCGGTCATTTCCTCTTTAAGTATATCCTCCGCGTATTTCTTCCTTAGCTGGTCTCCTTCCTCCTCCCTGCTTAACGTATCGCGTGCTAGGCGCTGAAGCCGCGACGCAAATATTCGCACGTCCTCCCCTACCATCTGTCCGGCGTCACGGAAATTCTGTACCCGCACGTGATGTGGTTCAGTGTCGAAATGCTCAAACTCGAGCTTCTTAAATTCCGCAAATGATTTTGTGGATTTTACTTTTTCGTCTCGCCAGGCAAAATCATGAGCAGCTCCTGCCATCTTACACCTCGCCATTCCCAGCATTTGAGCATCGGACCATCCCCCCATTTTCCCAATCTCTTCTAGCATGGAAAAGAAATCGCAGATTGGAACCCCTGTCTTATCTCCCGTAAACGTCGGAATGACGCTTCCTAATGCCAGCATGCTTGCTCCGAGCGACGGCTGTGGAGTGGGAGCTCCCTCAGATACAGTCATTTTTTTTTTCAAGCCCTCCAGTGCCTCAAGCCTCTCAAATGGGGGTAAAAGTCCCACAATCAGTCCCGTGATTCCCTTTTGATTACAATTTTGAAGTCATGAATGTCACAGCATTCAGAGGACATTTGCTTTTGAGACCCCACTTCTGACACCAGTGTGATGACCCCCATAATGCGCAGGTCCACACGGGACGGAGAGGCAAAGAGACACCGTATGGCTCAGTTTAAACAAACAGGTATATTCAATAATTACACATAATTAAGGTTATACATCAGAGGCTGGGGCGTCCGAGCTTACGTGCCGACGACTTCATGGGGGCGATGGAGTGGCTCCGGAGTTGGGCTCGAGCGGTTGCTGGCAGAAGCTGCACGCCGTCGGGCTTCGGCGCTGAAGGCCCTCTTGGCGAACGATGTCGTCCTCAGCGTGTATGCAGTAGAATTTCAATAGTCGTCCGTTTCTTCGAGGATGGTTCACAAACCCTTCCTCTAGTGTCGTTCGGCTTGGAAGATGAACAGGAGGCGAGCTTGTAGATGATGACAGCAGAGCATAATTTTTCAACATACATATACAGAGAGTTAAACTGGAAAAAGCAGAACTGAATTTACAAAATAACAAACTTTGCACTACTTTACTCATCGACCGGGCAGGTTAGTGCCTAAGTAGCATCACAACTTTACTCATCGACCGGGCAGGTTAGTAAGTAGCATCACATTACATGCTAAGCATGGAGCCCCTGCTCAGACTGGACTGCATCCGTTTACATGTGCTTTTAAGCACTTGATTAACAAAGGACTAAGGGCGGTCATTTCCAGTGGCCCGCCCAAAGCATCAATTCTCCAATCCAAAATAACATGCGAGATGGGGACCACCCCTTGGGTTGGGCTTAGCCTCGAACCCAGAGTCTGTTAACAATACAAACTAAATAAACAACAAAAACGCCACCACTCTCTCTTAAGTGAGAGTATACACAGGCTCTCTCTTCGGAGCTAATTCACTAGCGCCTGTCTTTCCACATTCTTGGCGAGTACTGCCTGTCCGCCAAGACAGGTGTCCGTCACGGCCCTTCTGGGAAGCTGTGGGTGCCTTCCCGGCGATAGCCCATGACAAAGGGGGGGGGGGGGGGGAAAGAATGTTGTCTTCGCGGTAGCGCATAGCGTCGGCTGTGGTACGGCGCGCTCCGGCCCGCTGACAGCTCCCTTGTCCTGGAATGTGCCCGGAAATTGGGGAGGATAAAGCCTGTTTCCCCGGGGCGGCGGCGGGTCCGGTTGTTCTGGTCGTCACTCAAAGATCATGGCTGGGTAATTGATGATGCCGCTGTCACGGGTCTCCGTCTACGCCGCGCCGTCGAACGTGGATCCTCGTAGCACACACGGAATGTCACAAAGCATTTTAGGCAGCTAGGCTCCAATTTCACTGACAGCTTTATGAGATCAATAAGACAAAATATAACACCATCCAGGGTGCTGTACGGCGAATGCTTGCGTACACAATTGCGAAAAGGAAGTCGAGGAAAGGCATATCATTAGAGCTACATATGTCACCGGTTGGAATCCCTGTCGGGGGCTAACGGGCGACTTGTCTAATACCCCTGCCACACGTCTTTCCAACCGAATCTCATTAGATGCATAGAATGTCTTTCGGTCTCATTCGGTGCTACACGGTAAAAAATAATGTCATTCGAAAGTGATGCCAGTGACGATCAGTGAAAAAAGAAATAGTACAATTGGAAGTCATCAGTGCGCATAAAAGATGTTTGAAATTTTTATGTAGTGTTTCAAATGCGGGTGAGAAAATTTCTGTGCAATATTTTAAGCTTAACATATTATTTCTGGCCATTCTGCAGCACTTTAGCCATCAGAAGCCAAGCCAAGTACAGAGTCAACCCCAAATCTGATAAATGTAAACAAACAAAATGGCTGACACGGCGGCGCACGGATTCACTGTAGCTCGGAGACGCGCGGAGCGTGGAAATGACTTTTTAAAGTTGAAGAGCTCAGTTATATATTTAACTACTTCTGAGAAAAAAGTAACATGGAACAGCAACCAGCAAGAGACACGATACCCAAATTGATCGACGATCGTGTGAAAGGCCTTGCTTCACGGTCGGCCGCTGCTGTTGGCTGCTGCTGGGACCGAGAGTAAAAGCCATCCCCGACAGAGCGGTTCCGGCAGCCGTGGCTACCACTTCTGCTAAATCGCTGTCTTCACTTGTTGCAGGCATGTGATAAATAGCGGTCGTCTGCAGCAGCCCAAACATCAGGAGCTATGCGCATGCGCATCGGACACCATCGCAACGGAAGGTGTCATTGTGCTACGGCAGTTCAGCGACTGGGGGCGTCATCTTCGCCAATATAAAGGGACTGAGCGCCAGCCAAGGGACATTCAGAGCGGTTCCGGCAGCCGTGGCTGCTACTTCTGCTAAATCGCTGTCTTCACTTGTTGCAGGCATGTGATAAAAAGCGGTCGTCTGCAGCAGCCCAATCATCAGGAGCTATGCGCATTCGCATCGGACAGCATCGCAACGGAAGGTGTCATTGTGCTACGGCAGTTCAGCGACTGGGGGCGTCATCTTCGCCAATATAAAGGGACTGAGCGCCAGCCAAGGGACATTCAGAGCGGTTCCGGCAGCCGTGGCTACCACTTCTGCTAAATCGCTGTCTTCACTTGTTGCAGGTGGGCGCACAAATCTATTATCTGTTATGTTTCGATGGCTGCCGGGCTGCTCTGAAATTCCAAGTGTTATTGCCCTTGTTTGAATTGGCCGGGAGAGATACACCCTGTCATAATGGAAGGCAAAAGTGATCCTTTAGCCGAATTTGAACACTTTCGCTGAAAAAACACCAAACAGTATAAAAGAAATAGTCAGAGTTCTAACAGATATGACTTCTAGGTTCGTGGAAGTCATGACTGAAATAAAGGATGAAGTAAAACAGTTGCAGTCATCAAATACTGCCATTCAGACGGAACTTACCTCGGTCAGAACAGGAATGGACTTCATGAATGGAAACTTCGAAGAATTCAAAACTGAAGTTCAGACTCTCCGTAAAGAACTTGACGATGCGAAAAAACTGGGCCTTGAGTGTGAGAAAGAGAACCGGATTCTAAGTAAGGAACTCGCTGAAACCAAGAAGCAACTAATTGAACTAAAGCAGTACAGTAGGAATAACAACCTCGAACTGAAGGGCATACCTGTTGCTGACAGTGAGGACCTTAACAAGGTTGTTGAAACAGTCGCTTCATGCTTGTCTACAGAACTACCCAGCCATGCCATCGAAGTTGCACATCGTGTAGCTACTAAGGCTAAAGGACCACCAAATGTGATTGTACGGTTTGCCTCAAGGACCAACCGAGACAAATTCCTTGCTGCTGCGAAAAAGTCACGACTAAACGTATCAATGCTTGGGTTTGAAGGAACTGATCCTATATTCGTCAATGAACACTTGTGCCCAGAAAATAAGATACTTTTGGGGAAAGCAATCCAAACCAAACGCGATGTCGGCTGGAAGTTTGCTTGGGTGTCTGAAGGAAAAATATTAATGAGGAAAGCAGAAAAATCGAAGGTGGTTCATGTGACCTGCGAAGCAGATCTAGAAAGAATAACCCGGGCACAAGGGACACAAGCACAAAGCGATAATAACCCTGACTTGAGCTCATAATGGCTTCCAGAACAAACATATCCATACTTCATAGTAATGTTCGCAGTCTGAACAAAAACCTGAGCCCCCTACTTTTGTTTATCGTTGAGCAGGGGAAGTCTTTTGAAATCATAGCGACCACGGAAACGTGGCTGAAAAAGAACGAAAATATAACAATTCCTGGTTACACGACATTATCACAACCACGGAACTCGCAGTTTCGTGGTGGCGGTGTGGCGATGTTTGTTACAGATAGCCTGCATTACACTATCTTATCATCAGTTTCATCTTGTTCGCCCGAACTTGAAGCACTATTTCTGAAACTTGAATGGGGACTAGTAGTGGGCGTAGTTTACCGACCCCCGAGCTCAAGTCTTACCATGTTTTTTGACAAATTGGAAATAATCTTGTCATCTTTAGCCAAGAACTACAAAAATGAAGTTATAATCGTTGGGGACGTTAATATTGACACACGTTCTAGGAACACCATGGATTATACATATCTACTTCAGTCATACAACTTTCGCAATTTGATTAATTCTCCGACGCGTATAACCACTTTTTCGGCAACATCTATCGATCATGCACTGACAAATATTGACACAGGCGCACACGCAGGTGTATATCAAACCGCAATTTCGGATCACCTGCCGATTTTCGTTAACGTAGACACACCTCCTGCAATAAAAGAGAATAAATCGAGAACTGACATTAAGCTAGATTATGAATCATTCCGCAAAAAGTTGTTATTACTCAATACTGACCTAATCTATCATGAAGATGTTAATATAGAATTCTCTAACCTGATTACAACCCTTGTGGATCTAATAAAAAACAGTAGCCGAAGTACAACAGCCTCGAGGCGTTACAAGCCAATTTGTCCGTGGATGACAGAAGAAATTTTGAACGTATTAAAGAAGAAGGACTATTGGTATCACAAATGGCTACATCATTGAAGTAACCAGTACTACTTGTACCAGTTCAAATGCGCACGTAATAAATCAGTGTCGTTAATGAGAGCGCGCAAAAAGGAATATTTTGCACGCCGAAATAAAGCCGCCACTGGGAATTCAAAGGAAATGTGGCAAATTGTTAATGAGGCGACACATAACATTAAAAAACGTTCTGTACTTCCCTCCAATATAACTGAGCAGACAGTAGAAGACTTTAACGCATTTTTCACCAAAGTTGGCCCTGATCTATCATCGAAACTTCCTGATATAAGTACTAGCAGTGATCTTCCGCGGCCAGTTTTAAACTCTTTCTTTCTGCACGATGTCGAATTAACTGAAGTGATGTGTGCTGTTATGGATTTAGTTACAAACAAGGCGGCAGGCTACGATGGAATTCCTGTGAAGGTAATTAAAGAAAATATTGATGTACTAGGACCCATATTATGCCATTTATTCAACCATTCAATACTCAACAGCACATACCCATCATCCCTAAAGATTGCACGTGTTACTCCTGTATTCAAGGACGGCGACTCCTCTGGCCCTTCCAGTTACAGACCTATCTCTGTACTTAGTGTTATTAATACCATATTCGAAAAAATTCTTAACAAACGTATTCATCAGTTTCTTCAGAAATATAACATTATATGCCCAGAGCAGCACGGATTTCGCCCTCAGTACTCCACCAGCTCAGCAGTCATGACTCTTACCCAGGCAATTAATGATGCTTTACACAATAACAGACTCGCAGCAGTTATATTTCTGGACATTAAAAAAGCCTTCGACACAGTTAACCATGACATTATGCTAAATAAACTAAAAATATATGGACTTCGCGATAAGGTGCTTGACTTTTTCTCTAGCTACCTCACAAACCGCCAACAAATTGTTTCAATGAAATCTTTATCGTCATCCATTCAGCGCCTACTCACAGGGGTACCACAGGGGTCTACTCTTGGTCCGCTGCTCTTTTTACTGTACGTAAATGATCTGCCCAAAGTATTAACTTCATCCAAAGCCATCATGTATGCTGTTGACACTGCCATTGTTGTTACTGCTCATCATACGGTCGAACTTGAAAACATAGCAAATACAGAACTGGAAAAAATCTCCGACTGGTTTCTCACAAACAAATTAACAATCAATGCTAAGAAAACTAAATACATACTGTTCTACACAAAGAAAAAAATCAATTCTTTCAAGTGATATTACATTAACTATTAACCAGACCCAGCTTGAGTCAACAAATACTTTTACTTACCTTGGAGTCACACTGGATAAACATTTACACTGGCAACATCATATTGAGGCGACTTGCACTAAGATGGCATCCGGTTGTTATGCTCTTCTCCAGACGCGCGAATACTTTGATACCAATATCCTGCGCGTCCTATACTTCACATTAATACATACTCACCTTTCATATTGCATCGAGTCGTGGGGTTGGACGTATAGTACATACCTAGAGCCTATTAAAAAGTTACAAAAGAGAGCACTTAGAATAATTTCATTTTCTAGTTACACTGCACACAGTAAGGCACTATTTACTAAACTACGCGTCTTACCACTCAATTTACTTCGTGAGAAAAGAACTGCTTAATGTGTTTATAAAATAGTAACAAACAACCTTCCGTTTGATATATCAATCTTTAACATCCCGCCACTTTCAACACGGAGCCGCACGTACGGCAATTTTAATTTGCCAGTGAAAAGAAATGTATATGGAGAGCGTCTCCTAGAGTTCACGGGCGCAAAAATTTGGAATAATCTACCACATGACCTAAAGACTGCCTACAACTTTTCCATTGGAATAAAAAATTATTACCTTATAAAGAATGACACACTTTGAATTCATACTTTCATTCTTTTTTTTTTCTAGTCGTCTGATATTTGCATGTAGCAGAAATCTGATACCTTGATTTATTTATAGATTTATAAATTTGCGTCTATTCTAAAAGTGTTTTGTGATTAAAAAGTGTGCACTGAATTCATTTTATCCTCCTCTCGTGTGTTGTACCCTTGTGATGTTTTGTAAATAGTTAACAACTATTTTCCTCTAGCTTTTTGTGATGCCTTAATTTTTGTGTAAGTTCTATGCGTTTTTTTTGATCTCTAAGTTTTTAGTTTTTATAATCTGTAATATATGTGTTTCTTTTGTTGATACTCTTACAAGTGTTGAGAGTGATGTATAGCCTTTTTTTTTACTAACTTGCTTACTTTATTTTGGTATATTGTTGCCTGCATGATTGTATACATTTTCTCTATTGGACCCGTTACTAGCCGTTGGCTATGGGTCCGAGCAGTGTTTGCGTACAATTGTAAAGCAACAAAGATCAATAAATAAAAAAAAAGCGTCAAGAGGTTCGCTCTAACATTCACTCGATCGTTTTATCAGAACTAATTAAATGCAATTTCTTAACTTTGGCAGTGCATACGCTGCTTTTTCGCGTTGCTTGTTTCTGCTGCGTATCTGGTGTCCACAGTACACTATCGGTTCGACATCGAAGCGAATGAGTTCTCCAAACTCATTCGATGGCGAAGGTCATTCGAACCTAAAGACAATAAATATTCCCGTGTAGCAGCCGAATAATGGCATTAGGTGGAAATGTCGTCCGATGAGAATTACATTAAATTTGCCGTGTGGCAGGGGTATAAGGGACGTATCCAGAGTGCAACGAGAAATCCCATGTTACCACCCGGAACGCTGTATGATGAACTGTTGCGTTATAATTTTAACGCGATAGCGTTAATGAGCGCGTGTAGCAGAAAAGCTTGTGTCGGCGTTATGGGCCGCTATTGTTGGCGTTGTAACACCAAACACGAGAATCTCTAAAAATAAAATCTTTTGGGAATACGGGGAATCAAGTCAATCTCTTTCAGACTGCTGCTTGTGTAAGCATGCAAAACAGGATATATAGATATCATTCATAGCAGCTCTCCAAGTCACCTCGTGAAAATGAGGTTGGAAACGTCCTTACGCACCACAGGCAGCTCTTTTGCTCTTCCCGCACTTCTAGAAAATAAAACTGGGAAGGCGCCTTTTTTCAATTACCTAGGTTTAATTATTATGTTGTACTAGGTGCAAGTAAGCAAACTAATTTAAATGCTATTGTATGTGCAGTCGACCCTAAAGAAGGCTGATAAGTTAGAGCAATTGTAGCTCGCTTAGCATCCTCGCGTGAGACCATCGTCTTAAGTGAAGTATGGTAGTGTCGCGTTACTGGTCTTCTGCGTATACCGTTGTATGACTGGTTTGGTGTCAAAGCAGAACAAATGGTTCCGGAGGCATTTTCTATTTGTCAAAATAAGAAGTGGTAGCGACTTAACAGTTAAACCGAGCATAACACGTGCGAAAGGAGGGGTCACTTAAGGTCCGCTTTAAGAACTTTAGTTGGTCACTGCCCATATATACAACAGCGGTTATTCTATACATGTGTATATCGCCGCGAGTCCTCGTATCACTACCAGCGTAATGGACAGCGGTGAAGCGATGCGTAACCTCACTGGCAGGTAGCCGCTTGTGTCACAGCCACCGGTAGGCATTGTGCGACCCACGTTGCTCTTCTCGAGCAACCTTTCGCCACCAATTATTAATCTACCTGTCATCTGCCTCCCATTGGCTACAGCTGGCGAGATGCTCCTCTGAAATAACCCGAGATTACCTTAGCAACTTGAGTAAGTTCGAACAACGATACAGAATTTCTGCTCGGGGTTGGTGCGTCTGGATTAGTACTTTGGCAGATCCGGAGTTCCCGGGTTCGAACCCGACCGCGGCGGCTGCGTTCTTATGGAGGAAAAACGCTAAGGAGCCCGTGTGCTGTGCGATGTCAGTGCACGTTAAAGATCCCCAGGTCGTCGAAATTATTCCGGAGCCCTCCACTACGGCACCTCTCTCTTCCTTTCTTCTTTCACTCCCTCCTTTACCCTTCCCTTACGGCGCGGTTCAGGTGTCCAGCGATATATGAGACAGATACTGCGCCATTTCCTTTCCCCCAAAAAACCAATTATTATATTAGTTAAATACGCTATATGACCACTGCTTTTATTGCGAGTGTTAACAAGCCCATGAAACCTGTCCGGCGGCTGGAGCGTAAGCATCCGTAGGAAGGCAGTACTCGCGAAGTTGCGTGCAGGGATTTTCTTTCTCTCCGCTTGCCATCGTCTAAACCGCCCGCTCCCCCTCTCGACCTTTGTATGAGAGAGGAGGAAGACGCTGGGCTAATAATAACTCAGCGAAAATAAAAATTCCTAAGAAAATTAGTTGGAGAACAGGAGGCTTACGGGCAAAATAGACAGACTCTTCTAGAATTTTCCGTGTCAAAATGAGGCCAGCGGGAGCTGCACCTTTTCGCATTGCTCGGAAGAGAAAAGGTTCTAGAGTGGCGGGAAGAGCTCCGCGCAAAATCCACCACAATTTTTCTCTCCTTCTCTTTGCCTTTTGGAAGTTGTTAAAAGCAACGTATGTTCCAGAACACTTCGACAAAAGACAAAAACAACAGTGGTTCCCGCTTCAAGTAACGCCGGTTCCTGCCTATGCTCAACCGGCCGACAATAGTAACAAGAACTGTGTAAATCAGGGCAGTGCTTGTCAGCAGCTGCAAAGCGCTTCTTACAGGCAAAGCTTGTTTTAGTTCGTATCACGTGCCCTTTCATCCTTGGGTTCATTTTTTGTTTGTTTATTCCAATTAAACTTTTTTTATTAAATCATATTCGATCCTTAAACTTTCATTTGTCCTGTTACTGCAGCTCTTAAGGGAGCAGATACCTTATAACTGCGCCACGCTCATGATTACGAACAAAGAGGAATCTGTGCTCTTGGACCGCAACCGCACTAAGTGAACCAGGACGTAGCAGCTTTGCAACCATTAGTTCAAATAGAATATTGTTCGAGACTACCTGCGATGTATATTTGCTGCTATTCTGTTCATACGACACAAAGAAAGCGCCGCTGCTTGAAAACCAATATTTGCATGCGATGGTGCCCCACCCTCGAGCTTAGGGCTTTTACTATCTACGTTCTCTGCTCGAAGTGCTGTAGCCCTAAGGAACCTCGCAATATGAGTGGCGGGTTCCGGACGGCACGCAAACGCAGCTAGCTCGCAGTATGCGAAGATGCCATCTTATTTGCGGCTGCTTGTTTACGGAGCAGGATTTTCTCTCCCTTCACATCCTTTGCCTGCCGTAATGAGATGAGCGGAAAATGGCGGCCTGGGCGGCATTCAACATGCGCAATTCTGAAAGAAGCTGCGACTGTCGTGGCTTTGGTTATGTCTTGCTGAGTAAAAAAAAACAGGAATCTAGAAATACTGCTTTCGTCTAGAAATTTGACATCACCAGTGAGCATTAAATGTCTTTCCATTTGTTGTCAGAGCTGGTTCCGATGGCTCGAACGATGGAACGTCTTGTGTTCCCATTGTCGTGTTTTTAGTTCCATAGCGCCTGGTGCCCCAAATAACTACCTAACCAGGCAATATAAATTTGGCAAGCCGCTCTACCTCTCTAGCCTTTCTACACGAGAAAAAGAAAATTACTACATCGTGTCGTCGCTGCTGCAGTATGCGAAGAAAAGAATAATCGCCTCCCAGTTGCAAACTACGACGGAGCAGCGCACCGTTTCAGGTGCGGAGATAGCCCTTACTCCAAGAGAGAAATATATATGGACGGAAAGGCAATGAGGTTACCTTGGCAACTCCCAGTATGCTACACTACAAGTGGGAAGGAGAACTAAGAAAGAGATAGAAAGGGAGATCACTTTTTCACGTGTCCGTAGGCCATAATTATCAGGGTGCACAGGGTACACAGGGCGCACACTGGAAGTTTATAACATTGAAATCAATCATGTGTCCTTTCAGAACCTTGGAAGCGTCTTCATAGCTGTCCTCTGCGCTGAGGGATTAGTTCAAGGACCCAGAATCTTGCCTTTTTTAAGTGGACGAGGATCTATGCGGCGGAGAGTTGCAGCCCGGTGGACGCGCTCATGTTGAAACCCAGGGCAGTCAGGAAGTAGGGGATGTATTGCTTTGTCGCACCCATAGTTCTTACACGCAGGAGATTCTGCCACAGCGATTAAGTAGGAGTAGGCATTAAAAACGCCACTGCCACCCACAGGTGACACAACAGCGCAGCATCGGTGCGGGAGAGGCCGGACGGAGGATTGACGTCAAATGGAGGGAGGGGGGGGGGCTAAATTGTTTCTTTTGGATGCCTTGTGAACAAACAGGTGCACGCAAAAGTGACGCTCATAGCTGGTGGCGACTTGAAATGCTGTAATATGATGGGCTGCATAAACTGCAGTTTGCGCTCGAGCATGCAGAAATGCAGAAGCTCCGCCACACAGAAGCAGTCGTGCCTCGCGAGTGGGCCTCTTATCATTGATTGGCTTGGCTTCATTGGGTTCAACGTCCCAAAGGGACTCAGGATATTAAGGACGCCGTAATGGAGCGCTCTGGAAATTTCGCTCACCTGTGGTTCTTTAACTTGCACTTGACATCGAACAGTACACGGGTTTCTAGCAATTCGACCGCGACCGCGATCGAACCCGCATCATTGGGGTCAGCGGCCGGACGCCATAATCGCTGAGCCCTCACGGCAGTTTTGTTATCTTTGTACAAGCTCGTTCGATGTCTTGAGCACCCAAGGGAACAGCAGGTGCCTCCGAAGAGCAAAACATACAAAACGAGTGATGTACGAGGACTCGCTCCGGACCCGTCCCAGGCACCTCATTATAATGACGCGGCTGCTGGATTTTTGAGTTTCTTTACGAACGCTACAGATCATTTGTTTATGCACAGTGTGCCTTCACGCGCCCTCGACGGCACTGACGGCGTCAATTTACGGCACTTAATGCAGAGTTATTTGCATAGAATATCTTGTTGCAAAAGTATTCTCGTGATTTTTTTATTTTTTTCCCGCTCGTTTAATTCTAAATGAGCTTGTTAGCTGTATAACAGTAAGCCTAACACCTTAAGGCGCTCTTTTTCCCGTTTGTAAATATGCCCTTCCCCCCTCTCGCATCGGCGCCGTGCCTGAAGCCACAAGAAGAAAGGCGGCAGCTGGAATAAAGATTCAATGGGTGTCAGGGCGACTTGCTAAGACTCCAACTCAACCGAAAAATGGGGGAGTTAGTGGATGTTAGCATCTTCAAACAGGACGAAATGACCAGAATGAGCAAGAACAGTCTGCTGTTATTTATACCCGATTGAGGGTATAACGCAACCGAAGCTTTTGCGACACAAAGCATGCGCGATCTGGCGACGAGATATGTTTTTGTGACGTCACGAGAAAGTGCGTTTTGACAATAACGTGATATTTTAAAAATGTTAATGCGAGATTCGGAATGCAGGTGGTATCCACTGGTGAAAAAACGGTCAGTATTGAAACACCATGCAATAAATACATCAAAATTACCCTACTTCATCAATCGTTGACTTCGCGTGAGGATTTTTCTTCCCTGTGTGCATTTAGGCACGTCTTAAGACTTATCTGCCTTGCCGTGCCCATCATTTTATTTTTTGCAATTGTCTTTTTACACATTTCCGCTTTGGCCCGATGTACCCTATTCTTTTGTTTTGCCTGTTGATTCATTTAAGGCGGCTGGCTATTTCTCATTCCACTTTAACTTTGCCTATATTTTCTGTCTTTAGCATTGAATAAGACTTCAATTGGCACAGACAGGAAGATACACCGGCCCAAATCTTTAAGTGGCACAATTTTTGCATTCCTAATTGCACCTTGTGAAAGGATTCTCTCAGCTAAAGCGCTGGCATACTCATGCTGTAATTTGACTTGTGCGGTGGCATTTTCTGGCTCATGTTTTTCATATTATGCTTTAGTGGAGTACTTGCCCGATTAGATTGAAATTATTATAATACCCCTCGTCTGCAGTTACGAAGAGACAAAACAAAGGTACATAGCAATGATTCTGTGGCGCAATTGCGCTTAAAATGGATAAATGATTTGACTAGCATTGGAGAAGTAGTTTACCCAGAGAAGGAATAGAGATGAACCGGAACCATTGCTGCGTGCGCCGCGTGTTTTCGGTCTCCGTAGCTGCAGACGATGGGGGTTTCTAATAATTTTGATCTAATCAGGCAAGTACTCCACTGAATTATAATATGAAAACAAAATGAACCACCTAATGCCTCTGCACGCGTCAAATTACAGCATGATTATGCCAGCGGTTTAGCTGAGAGAAGCTTTTTAGGTGTAATGAGGGATGAAAAAATCACACCAGCCAAACATTTTGCCCGGTGTGCCTGTATATTCATTTAAGAGAACTAGGAAAGTCTTTGGAGGCGACCCCTACTTCTTCCGAGCTTGGCATTCATTGCCGCAGGAGCAGTACAATGATGATGGTACCTACCGCACTACGAAGTTCCACAGATACAAAACTCAGTTCTGTCGTGAGACCATAGAAGCTTATCCAACTGCCAGATCGCACGCTTCATGAGTTGCTAAGGTTTCCGTCACTTTAAAACTGAAACATCCTGACGAATCTCCTGTTGCCTCGTGAGGGTATCGCACGTACTTGGTTTGATGCCTTCAATTATTTGTAGGTTGTCTAGCTTTTCATGCGTGTGATATGCTTGCTGCGCCTGCACGCACTCAATTTAGCGACCTTTATCGGCGTGGATTTCTTCGAATAAAATTTTTGTTTACAGCGCTGTTTCCCTGCTCTTTCTCATCCTTGTCCTTTCGCGCTGTGTGAAGATGCTTGTCTATGGTTCTCACGGGCAGCCATCTGAAGAAACTACATTATCGTGCATAATAATCTTAAGAACTACATCCTGACTCAAAATAACCAACGCCAATTTCAGTTCTTTCGCCTCTACGGGAGCTAAAAAAAGTTCCTTGTCAAAATATGCAGGAAGATTGACATTGACATTGCAAGCCAACTTGCGTGACATTTGACGGTGCTATTTTGCGCCTTCACTAATCTGGGATTCTTTTTTTGTTTTTACACCCGATGACCACAACACCTCTCCCAAACGAGCCTCGGCAGGGGCGAGGTGCAGTAAGATATTCTTTTGTACTAAGCTTAAAATGTTTGAGAGAGGCACCGACAGTCTGTGTGTGTCCTCTCCTAGTCCTGCGTCTTTTTTCAGTTTTTTTTCTCTTGAACAAGTAACAACTAGCCCAGCTATTAACGCTTAAAATGTTTATGCGCAGATAACCTTGACGCCATAAAAAAAGCGGAAAAACCACACCTTTAGTTCACAGTCAAGACATCTTTCAATGGCTCACTCCATGGTTTCCTATCTCACTCTCCATTAAGAAATCATAACCGTCCTCAGAGAAGACATTCGACACGAAACATTCAGTCTGGATGGGAAAGCAGATAGAATAGAAGTGAGCAAAGATTGTCGACCACAACTGCGATTACGGCGGCGTTTTCAAAATTTTGCTCTTAGTTGCCCACTTGCAAGTGAATAAAGCCAATAGCCAATCGAATGATGATGATGATGACCTCAGGCTTAATGGCACATACTCACGGTGGGGGATTGGCCAGGGCCAAGGCGCTTAGGAGAACGTTTCACTGTTTTTTTTAAATAATACGTATGGTTTATCAGCTGTAGATTATTATTGTAACTATTTTACTTCTTGAAGATAATTGATTAGAAAACGAAAGGAAAACCAACCACATGACACAAGTAAGTGGGACCCGAACCCACGACCTCCGATTTTCGCGTCCAGTGATTTCTTCACTCAGCTTCGGTGACGGCTCCCCAATATTTTCTTTTTTTTTTGGGGGGGGGGGGCATTCATGCTGCTTGTACCCAAACCTTGAAAGTGTTAACCAGCGCCACCGTCGTTCGCAGCCGCGGACTTGTACGTCCTGTATTACCTCTATTGGGAAGTGGAATGGCATCGTGCGGTGAGGGCGAAAGCTGCGCGAGAACCCTACAATGCTGGCTAAAGCACCAAGACAGCCAAAACCGTTGCACTCATTAAGCTCTTAATAGGACAAGGGAAGGGTAATAAGGCGCTCGTTATAACGTATGAGGGATATCAACAACCACCGAAATCAGGGAGGCGTTAGGCCCATGGGATTCGCGGTGCGGCACACAACTTCGGGGCTTTCAAGGGCGTTTAGCTATCCACACTTAAGTTAACGCTACGAACAGATATTTTAATCCCGTATTCTGCGCATGGTAGCCTATGCGCAAAACGCGGAGAAACAGCGCGAAACACAGCAGACAAGAAAGAAGACGGGACGAGCGGCACGGAACGGTCAGCGTTCGTCAAGTGTTCTTTCTTATCCGCTGTGTTTCGCGCTGTCTCCACATAGTAGCCTTAGCCTCCTAAGCGTCATAAAACCCAGCGTAATGATCATCACTTCTCTGTGGCGAAACTCTCATGTCATGCTGAGCATCAGTAAAGTTTTTAGCTATGCAGGTAAACTCTCTTTTCATTTTAAGGCGTCGTTCGGCGCTGCTCGCACACCACCGCGCGAATTCACGCATTGAGGAACGACGCACCACGACATGGGTGAAGAGAGCTGGCGATCCTCTTACTCAGTGTAAAGAAGCCCATAGGTACTTGCTTCGCACGGAGGCCTGCCGCAGAAACCGTCATTTGAATACTCGAAGTTCCACAAACAAACTGAATGACGGCTCAACTGTCGCAAAGGGATTGGAAACGTTAACGAGCATAAAAATTCGATTGAAGAGAAAGCAAACCGTAACACAGAGGCGTAAGTCTAAAAGAAATTATATCACTCTCAGAATGAAAAATTGTGCCACATTTGGCCAAATGATAGCAAGCTTCTTCAAAGCTAGTTCTGAGTCGCCTACCGCATATTTTGAGAGATGCAAGCAATAATAATGATGCATAAGGAATATTTCGAAATGCAATTATGGTTGATACTAATTTATTTATCTGAAAACACGAAGGCTACCATTCCAAGTAGGTCCTCAGAACACGATTCCTTATTTTTCCGCGTCTACGAGCAAGTGCCCTGGTAGAGGTTCTCGACTTGCCTTGATAGGCTGGAAATAAAAGGAGAGTGGTGAATACAATAATTTTGCTACCACGTCAGTGAGCTGCACTTTCTTTATGCAGTGGTCGGCAGCCGTACTATATAAGGTGTTGGAAAACTTAATGATACATGTATTGAACAGAACGTTTCATACGCTCCCTGTAGATGATATTTTACAAGATCGAATAGAAGAGCTAGGGAAGCAGTGCTGGTGCGAAAAGCCTGTAAGGAAGAGGAATTCACTGTATGCGCTCAAAAAAGCTCATATACCACTCTGTGCTTTCAGCAGAGCTTGACAATTTTTGAAGAAGAAAAATCGATTCCTTTCTTGAGGAAGCTCTGGCAGCAAGAAAATGCGTGTTTTTTCTTGCAAGAATAGAAAAAATGGCGCTCCGTATATGTCGGGCACCACTGGCCAATATGCCTGAATATGCAGTCTGCTTGATTTTTTTTTTTGAAATATGTTGCTCTTTACTATCTTAATATGTACAACTACAAGAGAGTCAGCATCAAGTAAGCCGGTTACAGCGTAGCTCCTATCCCTAAACATATTCTTGAGCGCTGAATTTTCCTCACACGATATCGGTTGTGACTGTGCGTTGTTCTCATCACTAGATTACGTGCATAAATCCGCAGTTCTTTTCAGTCCCCTGTGAAGGTTCTTTGCGATATATTCATGTATATTTCTTCTAACATTCATTCGTTACGAACAATAAAATGAAACAGAAGATACAAGCATGATAATAAAACTTCAGAAATAGAAAATAGAAAATATTACGCAATTATTTATTTATCTGCACTATCTAAGCAAATATTGGCTTCAACAGGCGCACGCAGTTAATTTCGATCTAAAAAAAAAAAAAAACACCTTCTACTCTTCTCAGTATTAGTCGCTTAGAATTCACCCGAAGTGTAAAAAAGAAAATTTCAGGTGCTTATTCCGGAGGTACAGTGATAGCTCTGCACTTGGTTTGTGAAATGCTTACGGAATGCAGCGCTTTTGTTGCTACTTACGCACGCCCACACAGCGGTCCAGAGCTATGAATTGGCGAACACTGTATTGCACTTATAACAAACGCTCCTGCAGATGCGAAATGAAGCTTTTAAAGACATGGTATGGTGTGGTATGGCATGGTAGGGTGGTATGATATGGTATAGTATGGTTGGACATGGTATGGTATGGAATGGTTTAGCGTGTAGGGTTCAACGTCCTAAGGCTCGACATTTGCAATGAACGACACTATATTGGAGGGCTAAGGATTAATTTCTACCGCCTTGGCTCCTGCACGGTGCACAGCCATCATACCACGCAAGGACGCACCATTCCTTCACCTCCATCCAAATGCTGCCGCCACAGACCGTACAAGATCCAGCGTCCATTGGGTTTGCTGCTCTAACGCCATAGCCAAACTGTCAATAGGGGAGAGGGGAGGAGGGGGGCAGTCCTGAAGAATTTGTCCTTGCCGCAGTCTGGCCAAAGACTGCTGGCACGCCTCAGCTCGCAGCACTAGACGTCATGAAAACCTCCAACGGTGACATTTACTAGGGCGTTTCTAGCTTCGATGTCGAGCGTAATTAAGTATGGTATGTATACCTTTCTTCCAAAGCAAACAGCCCAAGCGGTTTGCTTCTGAGCCAAACCGTGAGAATTCTAATCCATCCTTAGTGATCAGAATCTCCTTAAGTTGAGAAGATTTGCGGTCCTGCCCCCTCCAGTGGGTAGCACTTCAACGAACGCATCAGAAACCATACTGCATGGCTCAGAAGGAAACAGCACAGAGGTGTAAACTTCTGACAAAGGCTGTTCAATAAAAGCCTCCCGCGGCAAGGGAGGTTTCCGAAGGCCACTTTGATGAAACTGGCGACACGACTGTGGGAGAATTTCAGGCCTTTATTATTGGGAGCGTAAAAAAATTGTGTAGAAGTCTTGGACGAACTCAGCATTCCCGCCACCGGTGGTCATGCTGACGCTGAAAGTGCCCTGTTAACTGTTGCCTCAAAAAGTCCGAAAGCGCTCCTTTATGAGAAACGCGCGTATGGGACGTCGATGAAAAGGGATCTCACCGGATTTTTTTAGTCTCCATCAAAGAGCGCTAGAGAGCTCACGTGCCTACCTCTACAACTGTCGTCTTGTGAAGGGAGCACGCTCGCCTTCAGTCATTTGACCAAAGTGTGCTTTCAGGAGTCCCTCAATAGGCGGCGCTGGATAAACGGTCGACTACACAAAACCGCGGAAATTAGGCAAATAACCAGAAGCATTTCGGAAGAGCCGGTGTCTTTAGCATTGCATGCGAAACACATGATTGATACCTATTTTTATCTGTACCTAATGAATCAAGAAAAGGATGCAGGGCTTTGTCACATGACACCCACTGTTGTTTAAAATGTCAAAAATGCGTCTTGCGTAATTTTAAATAGAGGTTAGGGCGCTCGACTACTGATCCGGAGTTCCCGGGTTCCAACCCGACCGCGGCGGCTGCGTCTTTGTGGAGGAAAAACGCTAAGGCGCCCGTGTGCTGTGCGATGTCAGTGCAAGTTAAAGATCCCCAGGTGGTCGAAATTACACCGGAGACCTCCACTACGGCGCCTCTTCTTCCTTTCTTCTTTCACTCACTCCTTTATCCCTTCCCTTACGCCGCCGCGGTGGCTGAGTGGTTATGGCGCTCGGCTGCCGGCCTGAAAGACGCGGGTTCGATCCCGGCCGCGGCGGTCGAATTTCAATGGAGGCGAAATTCTAGAGGCCCGTGTACTGTGCGATGTCAGTGCACGTTAAAGAACCCCGGGTGGACGAAATCTCCGGAGCCCTTCACTACGGTGTCTCTCATAGCCTGAGTTGCTTTGGGACGTTAAACCCCTATAAACCAAACCAAACCTATCTCTTCCCTTACGGCGCAGTTCAGGTGCTCACCGATATATGAGACATATACTGCGCCATTTCCTTTTCCAAAAAACCAAATATTATTATTATTAATTTTAAATGAGCGTTCCGGCCGGTCTGTAGCCTACATTACGTGTAATCCAAGGTCCTGCACAATCCATTAAAATTAACGTCTGCATTTCAAGCAGTGCTTGTGAAGGAACAATGGTGAGCACTGTAAGTCTTGATCTCCATTCAAAATATTTCTGTGCACTGTAAGTGTTGATCTCTATTTAAGATATTTCTGTGTACGCGCCAGGAAATATTTCTTAGGTACGTTCACGATTCTGACTCTATACACACCGTTGTCGGCACAGAGGAGTTATATCTGCCAAAGAAATATTTTCGCCTCTCCGTGCGATTCAAAATCATTCCACTACAACATAGAATCAGGACAACGTCCTCCGGATGTCTTTAGCCACCCATCCGATGGTCCCATTCCACAAGATTTGCTTCTAATTGCTGTTTTGTCCGACAACCACTGCGGTCGCCCAACGGTAAGCCTATAGTAAATTATATGACGCTCGACACATTCAGTTGCATAAACCTTGCGGTAAGACTTCCCATAAACACTCTCGCACCTCAGCGCCCTTCGGATAGCGCTAGGAACTAAAAATTCGAGAGAACTGCACGATAGAAAGAAAGATTAACATGTTTCCTATTTGAACCGTCGGAATCAAAGCTCAAATGCCATCTGAAGTTCTGGCCATGATATCGTTTGCGCAGTACCGAAACCCTACACGTAGCTCCACACGCGCAAGTCCAGAACTGGCGATCATTCGCTTCGCATTTCTTATTCCACTCATATTTAGGAGCAGCTAACATGCGTTGAACGTCGAAGTTTGTCATGAACCAGTTCTGCTCCCGTAAGGGATACTTTGGTCTAAGATGTCAGAAAAAAAAAGAAGACGAAGACGTTGTTCGATCTACTGTCGCCTCCGCTCTGTTTCTTTGCCTAATTTATCTACTTTTTATTTTAATATTCAAGGACGGCAGCATCTTCAAGGCGGCACTGTCTCTACGGGAAGAGTACGGCTGCTCCGGCGCCGGCAAGCTCAAAGCGACCACGCCAGTCTAAGGAGGCTGGCTCGGAAGAGGCAGCCATGGCTTCCAACGCTGTGGAGCGACCAGAACATAGAGACGACCACCCGTCAAGCGAGACCTAATCGTTAACTGAGGATTAGTCAACGATTGTGAACGGTGAAGAGTAAGTGGCCGATATGCCTGACGTCGACAACGAGGGCTTCAAGTTGGTGAGTCATCGCAAGCAACGAACGATCGGGATCCTAGTAGTGGTTGAGTCCACAGAGAAAGGAGTTGATTTAACTGATAGGAATCCCATCTTGGTTTTCGCGGCCATTCAATCACTGTTGGGATCAACTATGGTTATGGCTATTGCTGAGGCACATGGCAAGATCTAAAAACGTAGGTCTTGCCATGCGCCTCAGAAATAGCCATGTGTGCTGGCGTTGCAAGCCACGATGCCAGAAGCCCCTCACGCAATTCGCTTCTGCACATTCTAAGCTTGTAAAGCGCGGCATCGCAAAGTTGTGTTTAAGAAATGCCCTAGAAAAGTCATGCCATCATGCGATGCAAGACAGCTATTAAAATCAGGTGGTACGCTTACAAGCAGCAGCATACCCTTCCGACCTTCTGATTGCAGTATCAGAGAGCCTGTTAGGAGAAATCATTAATTCAGGCAGCAGAGATACCACTGAAAGGTCCAAGGAAGAAAAAAGAAATTATGTGGTTATTCCTTATCTACACGGCTTTCACATAATCTGAAAAGAGAGGGAGCGTGTGCCGATGTAAACATTGTTTTTTCCGCGCCCGATAAGCTCTCCAAACTCTGCCATATAGTAAACAGCAGCAATGAGAGGATGATAGGCTGCGATAAGAAACACAAAAAAGGTTTTGTACCATGTACCAGCAATGTTGTGTACAGGTTTCCGCTTACATGTGGCAAGCACTACACGGGGCAAACTGGCCATTGCCTCAGCGACCGGCGGCGGGAACACAACAACAACGTGAGCGGCACCGCTTTTCCTCACCTTGGCATTCATTGCAGAGACTGCACAGATAAAAGCAAAAAGAACAAAAAACCGCCGTGTTATCCTGTTTTCACTCAGTGTCGAGTGCTGTCAGATAATAGTACAAAAATCACTCGTGAAATCATAGCAGGGGCCAGATCCCACTGCGGTTCCGTTCGGGAACCAGTTCCTTTGGTCTCCTCTCATTGGCCGATCTTCGTCACGTCCGGCGTGACGAAAAACTTCCGGAGGCTGCTCCGCGTTTTTCGTCTACGTCACGGGGCGTGGCCACGGCGCCGAAAGGAACCGTTCCGCCGGCCGGCACAAGAACCGCGGCGAGTAGGTCCACTTCGCGGAACCGCTTGTAAACAAACATGGCGGCGCCCATGACCCCGTATCTTTTCGCGGCTCTTTGCGGCCGCACTGGGCAGAGAAGACCTAGAAACAGGGAAGATGCCTTCGATCTGCCGGAGGAGGATTTCCGCCGCCATTTCAGGATCAGTAAGGCGCTGGTGCGTAGGCTGTGTGCTGATCTTGAGGGCGAAATCGGGACAAGGGGGCCGACCGGACTGCCGACAGAAGCGAAAGTTCTCTGTGCGCTTCGGTTTTTTGCAACCGGGAGCTTTCAGACTTCTGTCGGCAGTGAGGTGACCATCCAACTCTCGCAGTCCTCAATGAGCCGCTGCATCAGCGCAGTAGCGCTAGCTATAACTCGCATAGGCAAACGAAAAGGGTGGGTGACCTTTCCATCCGCGCCAGCGGAAAAGCAGCAGGCAGTGGCAAAATTTTTGCACCGCGGCCGAATTCCTGGTGTCGTTGGCTGCATCGATGGAACCCTCGTTGCCATCAGTCAGCCCAAAGGCCTCAGCCCTGGTGAAACGCAGGCATTCATGACGAGAAAGGGCTACTACGCCCTAAACACGATGTTGGTAAGTACTACAAGTCTGTCCACTCGTTAAAACAAAACCATAATTCGCGAATTTCAGCGGCCGGCGTGGATTGCGTGCATTTGCATGCTTAAATTTGAATGCACTCAAAATCAGAGTGAGGAAACGTCATTTACATTGTCGGGTAACATGTTAACTAACGATACTTACGAGAAACAAATTCTGCCGAGGTTTCCGCATCATTTTCCTAATATATTGCATTCTGCGTCGCAATACTGTTATTGTGGCCTTACATGGAAAACAGTTAAAATTGATATATATATATATATATATATATATATATCAGGATGCTCGGCAAAGCAACGTATAAAATGCATCATTTGTTATTAGAATAATGTCACCTTCACTTTCTTTGCAAAAACTTAACATGAATAGTTATTAAAATAATGCCCATATCATGTTCCAACAGTGTGCTGCTTTTATGGAAATTTCAGAGTGCATTAGAGCCATGGCTTTTTTTTCTACCCATTAGTTTGTCTCCAGCATGTGTCAATCTTTATACTACCTTTGTATATTTGCAGGTCTCCGATTCAAAACTGAGAATCCTGGCTATTGATCCGCGGCTACCAGGATCCACTCATGATGCTTTTTGCTGGAAGCATTCATTCCTGCGGCGGAGAATTGCCGAACAAGGGCTACTGCGTCCTGGGGAGTTTCTGCTTGGTGAGCTGTCTTATCCGAAGCAGGCAAATGCAGAGACTGAGAACGGTTTTATTTTTATTTTTACACAGGTGACAGTGGCTACCCGCTTGAGCCCTGGCTGATGACCCCTGTGCCTGGCCATCCAAGCCTCCAGACACCAGAGGGGGCTTACAATCATGCTCACTCTTCAATGAGGACAGCTATGGAGCGCTGCATTGGGGTGCTGAAAAGCAGATTTCGGTGCCTTCAACGGTATCGAACTCTGCATTACAGCCCCAAGCGTTCAGCTACCATTATTGCAGCATGTGCAGCGCTCCACAACCTGTGCCTTGAAGAAGGTGATCCTTTTGATGGCTCATGTAGCAGTGATGATAACAGCGACAGCGAGGATAGTGAGCAGGAGCATGACACTGCTGCACAAAATGTACCACCACCTTCCACTCGCTCCACACTAACAAAAGCTAAGGCAGTGCGGTGCCGCATTGTACATTTATTCTCTCTACCACGCCTTCAGCACACTGCTTATTTGAGAAGAGTGCGTCAGCGTGTGATAAGGCAGCTCGCCAGGCAGAGACGACACACCTCACAGTGATGCATTCACTAATCATCATCATCAGCCTGACTACATCCACTGCAGGGCAAAGGCCTTTCCCATGTCTCTCCAATTAACCCTGTCCTTTTCTAGCTGCATCCGCCCTTTGCCTGCAAAGTTCTTAATCTCATCCGCCTACCTAACCTGCTGCCACCCCCTGCTACGCTTCCCTTCTCTAGGAATTCACTCCGTTACCCTTAAGGACCAGCGGTTGTCTTGCCTTCGCATCACATGCTCTGTCCAAGCCCATTTCTTCCTCTTGATTTCGACTAGGATGTCATTAACTCGCGTTTGTTCCCTCACCCACTCTGCGCGCTTCCGGTCTCTTAACGTTACACCTATCATTTTCCTTTCCATGGCTCGTTGTGCTGTCCTTAACTCAAGCTGAACCCTTTTCGTTAGCCTCCATGTTTCTACCCCGTAGGTAAGCACCGGCAAGACACAGCTGTTGTACACTTTTCTCTTGAGGGATATTGGTAACCTGCGATTCATGATCTGAGAGAACCTGCCATATGCGCCCCACCCCATTCTTATCCTTCTAGTTATTTCCCTCATGACCCAGATCAGCTCTCACTACCTGCCCTAAGTAGACGTATTCCTTGTGTGCACTACGGTGACTCAGATCTGTACTCACACGCAAAAGTAGTGATTTTTGTAAAGCCTATGCAATGTGTTCGCAGCTGGTAAGAAAACGCTAAAAAAGGCAGGCAGATCAATTTTGATATCCTATGATATGTCATGATAAACAATGTCAGGTGGCTTTCCAATACACTATAGCATATACGGTTTGGCTCAGATTGGTGGGTTGTACTTTCCCAAACAATTCAGTTTTTGAGAGATGTCATACTGAAGGGCTCCACTAAATCTTTTTATTGTGCACTGACATCTCGTGCAGTGTGTGGGCCTGAAACATCTGCTTCCATCGAAATGCGATCTTTGTGGGCACGTTCGAACACACGCCTTCCACATTAGCTGCCGAGCACCATAGCCACCGAGCCTCCGCAGTGGTGATAATTTTTATGGCATGCATATAACTGAATACCATATTTGTGAGGTGCCGTTGTCTTGCCGTTAGCTCGTTTATTTATTTTCATCCCCTCTTTTTCTTTAAGAAGCAGTCAAGGTGACATCAGCTTTTTCCAATAATGTCCTGCTTATGCATATGTTGTCGTTGTTTGAGAGCATCGGTAATGTTCTGTTCAGTAACAATTTATATCAAAATTATATTGCAATTCATATTGTTGTTGTTTTGTTCATTTTTAATATGTTTAGCTCTTTGAGTGCTTATTACTGTTGTATTTTTCCATTTTTAATCTGTATCCTTGAGTGTAGAACACAATTTAATCTGTACAGCGCTGTTTCTCCTGTGCACAGGTTATATGGGGCCCTGAACTTAGTCAGGTGCAAGAAAGAACCTTTTGTTCGGGGTCCTTTAGTTTCTGTATGAGGAACCTGAGCATAAACTTAACAACTCCAACCTCAACATTCAGCATTATGACTGTTGTTTCTGGTCCTGTTTTCCTTTTGCATAGGAGTTATACCATTGTAGCAATAGCTGATGTTATAAGACCTAACACAGCTGCCTGGTTTGGTATGAATAACTGACACTGAAAATAAAATCTGCTTGTGGCTATTTATGATGCACTGAGCCTCTTCATCACTGGACATCTTGGCAGAAATGAATAACACTGCTACAAAATGTGCTCGACTGAATTATTGAGACAGAGAGCATTCTTGGTAACCAAATTATATATCACATGGTGCTTCTTGATGACTTTGATACTTATACAAAAAATCACATCAGAACTTGTCTCTATGCAATGGCTACAGCAAGAAGCTGCGCCCAAATGTATGCACTACTGCCATAACCTCACAGAGTATTTTGCTGAGATAGGATAACATTGTGAAAGAAAATGATATAGTGAGCTAAAATAACAAATTGCAGTTATTATTGGTTGCACACTGCCCAGAGACTATCACAGCTGACAGGATAAACAATGCCATAACATCACAGAGTATTTGGCTGAGATAGGATAACACTGTGAAAGAAAATGATATAGTGAGCCAAAATAAATTGCAGTTATTATTGGTTGCACACTGCCCAGAGACTATCACAGCTGACAGGATAAACAATGCCATAACATCACAGAGTATTTGGCTGAGATGGGATAACCCTGTGAAAGAAAATGATATAGTGAGCTAAAATAACAAATTGCAATTATTATTGGTTGCACACTGCCCAGAGACTATCACAGCTGACAGGATAAACAATGCCATAACATCACAGAGTATTTGGCTGAGATAGGATAACCCTGTGAAAGAAAATGATATAGTGAGCTAAAATAACAAATTGCAGTTATTATTGGTTGCACACTGCCCAGAGACTATCACAGCTGACAGGATAAACAATGCCATAACATCACAGAGTATTTGGCTGAGATAGGATAACCCTGTGAAAGAAAATGATATAGTGAGCTAAAATAACAAATTGCAGTTATTATTGGTTGCACACTGCCCAGAGACTATCACAGCTGACAGGATAAACAATGCCATAACATCACAAAGTATTTGGCTGAGATAGGATAACCCTGTGAAAGAAAATGATATAGTGAGCTAAAATAACAAATTGCAGTTATTATTGGTTGCACACTGCCCAGAGACTATCACAGCTGACAGGATTAACAATGCCATAACATCACAAAGTATTTGGCTGAGATAGGATAACCCTGTGAAAGAAAATGATATAGTGAGCTAAAATAACAAATTGCAGTTATTATTGGTTGCACACTGCCCAGAGACTATCACAGCTGACAGGATTAACAATGTAAAATAACGGTAGTAACAAGAAATGTACACAAAGTAATCGTGGCTGTTTTGGGTAATATAACATAAAGTGATGCGAACAGAAATGAATGAAAAGCAAATATTCTTGCCTACACACAAAATGAAACAATTGTCTGGAGTAGCTGGTTTGGATAATATAGCAAAATAAAAAGATGTAAACCAAAATGAATAAAATTGAAAGACACTTGTCTACACACAAAACTTCAGTTGTCTGGAATAGCATAATAAGTAGGATGGCAATAGTAAAATTTAAAAAGAACCTTTAGAACTCAAATTAACAGAAGTGGAATAAAATACAAAAACCATGACGCTATTTAGCTGGAGGTTCCCCACTGATAGGGGTGACGGTGGACAGCCACTGAACTTGCTGCAGAATGAACTGCCCTGTAATTGCCAGCCGCTCCACAGCAGCAACAATACGAGCCTGGTTTGCAGATTCGTTGGCCAGTCTGTTCTCTTGAATGGCTGCCATCCGCTCCAGTGCTGTGGCCTGGCGTGCTTGCGAGTCAGCCAGTGCCTCTGTAGCAGCAGCCAGGCGATTCAGGGTAGCTGATTGGCCCAGCATCGTCTCTGCCTCTCGCTGGAAGCTTGTCGCAACAGCACCCACCTCGTCTTTAAGCTGCTGCAGTTCCTGTTTCCAGAATAGCACTGACTGTTATATTACTCTTCCTTGCTAACAACCATGCAGCAAATGGTATATATACATACAGATTTGATTTCAGCTGCCACGTCTAATGACTTTTGGTAGCCAGCAACAATTTCTGGCAGGAAATCTTCAGCAGCTGGCCTGCGTGATGGTGTGCACCGCTCCTGCTGCTGGCTTGTCCCTGAGGATACCCACAGAAAAGACATTGTTGCAGCGCTTCACCTATACAGTATAGAACTGAACATAAGATAACAGTATATACAATGACATGCAGTAGGGAAGCTTGATATCACTGGTGACGAATCGTGTGCATTGCTGAACTTACGTGACAAGCCACTCGTTCCGGGTCGATCTCCAACAGAAACACGTGATGGAAATCGTCGCAGACGTGGAGTGGCTGGGTCAGCAGGAGCTGTGACGGGCTGCACAGCAGTTGTTGGAGTGAGCTGGAGGCTTGAAGCATGCCCATCCAGGGATTGTGCAGAAGGCAGCAGGCTGCTATCCTGAGTGTACAAGGCCACCACAATGAGAAGTGGTACTTTGACTCCACGGTCTGCTTAAATAACCTCAATAATTAATATATTATTGTAGCAAAGTGTAAAATGAATGAAAACCAAAGAGGCTACGATTAAGAACAAAATAAATTTTCTTAACACATCACTCAACACAACATTTTTAATATGATTGCAGTTCAATTTTTGCGAACTCAAACTAACTGGATCAATTAGACATTGTGTAATCACCCTGCAACGTAGGTCTGCATAAATAATCTCCCAAAAATGCTTGTGCGGTGTTGTATATATACAGTGTTCAATGATAATCCATTGGGAATTTCGCACCTGACTAATGTTTATTACTACTCCAAACAAAGGTGCATTCACAGTAAACAGAAGGTTACTACTAACTAACGGATTTTTTTTTTGCAGATGCCGTAAAGGGGACCGAGAAAAGTAACGCTGAAAGCATACCATCAGTTGACCCAATAGATAAAACGTAGTCACTGGTCTAAGGATCGCGATTACTTGCAACCACCTCCATTTACTTTTGAAATAGCTTCTCTAATTACGCCCTCTGTTAGGAAATATGCAGTTCATGTCGAACATACCTCTTCGAAAAATCCTTCACACACGCCCACTGCACTTGAGCGCCCGACAAGGGCGAGGATGCGGCCCCGCAGCCCGCACAGACGGCCGCCGCCGGTACCCCTAGGAGTAAACGAGCCGCTTGTTACGCGAAAGCAAAAGTGCACTGGATCATTGCACTCACCTGTGTTCAGCGGCCACGACGGCTGCGTCGTGGCGGGAGTTATATACTTCTTTTTTCCAGTACTGCCGCCACTGGTCCGCTGTTTTCTTTGCTGGCCCCTCTGCATTTAAAATATTTGCAAGCTCCCGCCACAACAGCGCTTTGTTTGCTTTCGTGATTTCTGGCGTTAAAACGGATGACCCTTTCACGAGCCACGGGTGTTCCTCCATAAACTCTACAAGCAGAGTACGCTGTCGCGGCGAAACATGGGGGCCAAGAGGCCGGCGAGTCGCTGCTTCTGCCATTGCGAGTCTTCTTGTCAGAAACGGACAAAAGGCAGACGAAACTTCAACGCGCGCGAAAAAACATATGGTTTCACAGATGGCACCGCGCGCGCGCGTATGCGATACCATCTACCGACAGAAAAGGGAAACATGTACCAAAAGAAACATCGAAATAGTTCTTTACTGCACTCTCTTGCACGCACTGCGACTTCTTATTAAATAATATGTGTTACCAATTATTTGTGATATTTGATTTCTTTTTAAAACAACCTATTTTTTAGTGTACGGCCCCCGAAAAAGCCAGGCAGTCGTGGGACGGGCTCCCGCAAGGTCGGGCGCTCGTCGATTGGCCGTTGGCTTCCCCTTCTTTCTCCTCACGTACTTCGCTGTCGTCATTTTGACGTCACTCTGAAAAGGAACGGTTCGGAGACGGAACCGAAGTGGAATCTGGCCCCAGCTTATGAAATCCATAAATTCAATGATGAATGCGTAAGCTTTGCCTCAATAGCTCTGTCCGATAAAGAACTACGTTTCCTTGGTGAGAATAGAAAAATATGCGCAGCTGGTCTTGCGCCACTGTAGACCTGTGCTCAGGAATTTTTATTTTCGTCAATCTGTTTTGTGTATCTGTCTGTTCATTTCAGATTGGTTGCCACTATATTTAACTAGTGGAAATCGCCTCAATTAACCAGTTTTAAGTTCAGCGCCGGGTCTGTGCACTTATCACATCATTTGTCCCCTGCGCTGATGAAAAACCATGTCCCTAAGAGACCTGAGTCCAGTAAGACGTCAAGGTTCATTAAGTGCGATTCGGTTGTTCGACCTCCAGCAATGAGTGTCTATGTTTCTGAGCGACCGGATCACAGCCAGACTCGACGGCAAAGGGGACTGTCATATCACAAGTGACAAAAACAGCTACTGCAGCCAAGAGTGTGTCCCTGTCGGCATCTTTTGTCGATGCTGTGAGTGCGCTCCGCAAAAAAAAAGGAGCTCAAAAATCAGTGTATGTCTGACCTTTTTCATGTTTTGTTTGGGGCCCTGCGTTCACATGTTCCAGCGATGGCGCATGGTAACCTGAATACCTTCCTACAGCTGGTGCTTTCTTTTGAGTCCCTAATTACCACCTTCGCAGCGAACTTCCTTGCGATCTAATGTGGATGCGGCTAAACCTTGTGGATCGAATATTCACCGAAAAGTGCCGTTTATATTGCAACAGAACTGCACTCGGATCTTAAGTCTGTTAGCTGAAATAAAACTATTATTGAAAGAGACTTTTGTTCCAGTATTGGCCCCGTCAGAAGCTGGCCTGTCAAGCGGGAAATGTTTCACTGGATATGTCGCCCATAAGAACTGTAGCATAAAGTCATTTCCTGCAGGAAGCGCCGCGCTTTATATCAGAAGGAAAATTCCACATGTTTCTCTAAGCGTTGCCGATCTTTGCATGGATGACATTGAGGTAGCGGCTGTGAGAATGCAGCTCGGCTTACGAACCCTTTCAATTGTATCTTTGTACGTGTCCCCGCGGAAGAAAGTAGCATTGGATTTGTTTCCACAGCAGCTCTGCGACCGCTGCCCAGCTCCTCGAATCATCTGCGGTGATTTCAACGTCCATCATGCCGTCTGGGGTGACAGGAACATGGATTCCCGTGGACGCTAACTCCTAGATATTATTGACAGTTGGGACCTCTGTGTTGCTAATGACAGAAGCCCCCCTTTCTTGCGGCCTCCGGTCTCAGCGACAGCTATAAACCTGACAGTGCATTCACTTGACATCCCCGTGAGGTGGTCAACAGCGCCTGACCACGTGAGAAGTGATAACTATCCGATTTTTGTGTTTGCTGCCGACTTTCGTTTGCAAGGTCCTAAAATTAGCAATGTGGTCAACTGGGACAAGTACAGAGAGCACCTAGAACGTCTTTTTGGTGATGTTATTGACAAAATGATTTCTAGTAAACTGGCACCAACTACGGCGGTGAAGTTACCTGATCGTTTTCGGGCCCCAGATTTAAAAGTCAGGTATCTTTGCGCAGCGAGAAAGGCGGAGCGCCAACTCATGCGGAAGGAGGACGACAGGGACTTGAAGGCGACCTTCAATAGGCTGAATTCTGCCATTCGATGGCACACGAACAAGCTCTACAGTTTGCAATGGGCCTCATTCTGCGCTAGTTTGACTGTGTTCCCACTGGTGCCGAGAATATGGCGAGTTATTGGCAGCCATGTTGCGGAATCTCGCCCTTCGAAGCCTTTTGAAGTTCTTGCAATACGCAAGAAAAAACCCATTGCCTGCTTGGCAGAGGAATTTTCAGACGCGCTTGTACGTGCTAATTCTAAAATAGATATATAAACACCACTTGCTTCCTACAGGTATATCATGGACGTCCCGTTCACGCTTCTTCATACTGCGCTCAGTGACCTGGGGCGCTTGTGTGCACCAGGTACCGACGGCACCACCAATCAAATAGTGAATAATCTGCCCTTCGAACTCAGGAAGGAGCTCCTCAGCTTCATCAATCGAGTTTAGGAGACTGGCGATGTTCCTCCGTCATGGAAGGTGGCCCATGTAGTTCCAGTAGTGAAGCCTGGCGAAGACATGACGTACCTTGCCTCGTATCGCTCTGTGTCATTGACTTTCTGGGTAGCTACGTTGATGGAGAAGCTGGTAAATTAATGCTTATCGTTGTGGATTGAGAACAGCAAGGCACTCCCAACATGTATGACAGGATTCCACCGAGGTCTTAGTGCCCTAGAAAGCGTTTTAGGCTTGGTGACAACATTGAACACCAGAGAGCTTTCGGTTTTTCCACCTAAGCCTTTTTTCTTGACGTTGAGAAAGCTTACGACAACGTTCTTCAGAGCTCAATTCTAAACAGTTTTCAAGGCATGGGCTTACAGAACCATATGTTTAGATTCATTTACAAGTTTATAAGTGATCGCGCGGTTCGTGTGCGGTTAGGGAGTACCTTAAGCACCCAAAGGGTTCTATCACGAGGTGTGCCTCAAGAAAGTGTTCTTTCCCAATGCTCTTTAACGTCGTAATGGCTACCCTTCCCGATTCATTGCAAAAAAAATTGCAATTGTGTGCGTATGTCAATATATGCTGGCGACATCTGTATTTGGATTACTGGCTACCAACAAAAGCGATTAGCCCTGATACCTCAACAGGCTCTACTTTCGGCACAAGCTTACCTTAAAAGTGTGGAATTGTCTCTGTCAGTGGAAAAATCCGTATTTCTTCTCTTTTCAGGTGTAGGGGCACGTCAAGCACGGTTGAATATAGACCTCGGTAACTCTTGCATCCGTCAATTCAACCACACGCGTTTCCTGGGTGTTATTATTGACTCCCGTCTACAGTGGCGAAAGCTGCACCCGCGATTGTTTCATCTAAATCTTCGCGTCTCAATGTGATGCGTAAAATTGCGCGTGAGCAATGGTGAAACCATCATTCTTCAATAGTAAAACTTCATGAAGCGCTGGTATTCAGTCGCATAATGTATCAATTACCTTTAATTTCCCCTCGGCATCACAGCTTGAACGTCTCAAAGTTGCGCACAGAAAGGGCCTAAGAAGAGCCATTGGAGTTCCTCAGGCAGCTGCGAATAAGGCAGTACTTCATGAGTCCTCTATCGAAACCTCTTAGCCTTGTCGTTTCTCAGAGACTACTAATGCATCTTGGCCACCTAGGAGACGCGGTAGCTGGGCGATCCGTTCTCCAGCAGCCCTGCAAAAGATATGAGTCGAAGGCTTACTTGGCACTCAATACTGTTAGTTCTTTAGGCCTTAATGTTCGAAGGCAAAGGAAACCGTTGAAACCCCCTTGTCTTTCCGACCCTCGACTGTAAGATGACAATTCCCCATGTGAGCGCAAAGCGCAGCTCTCCTTTGGAAGCAGCGCGTTTGCTCGTACTTGAACATTTGGAAACAATGCCCGCCATCTTCAAATTTTCACGGATGGTTCTGTGGACAAGGTTAAACAAGCTAGCGCAGCGGCTTTTTACATTCCTTATTTGGACTCTAAGTGGTCAATCTGCTTTACTGCTGTCGTGTCTTCCAATGGCTGAACGTGTTGCTATTGAGGTGGCTTTACGAAAGTTAGGGTCTTGTCCGGCTCAACCCGTTGTCATCATAACTGATTCAATATCTGCACTTCAGAGGTTAGAGCGCGGATTTCATACTGATGCCTTCTCTATAAGCTCTCTGCGCTTGGTGCAGAATCTTCACAGCAGAGGCTTTACTCTATTTTCAATGGGTGCCCTATCAAGTAGGTGCCAACGGTAATGAGGTGGCAGGCAATCTCGCCCATAACGCTCTCTTAAGGAATCCATCAAAAAAAGTACCCAAAGAAGAAAAAATCTCTACAGGAAAACAGTGCTCGATCATTTCAGTCCCCTATGGAGTGCGCCCCACAAGCCATGTGTGACCAAGAGACTGAAGATCTCAGGCGACTCTACTACATTGAATTCGCACGGCCTCTGCTCGCACTCCTTCCTGGATGCATAAGACGGGCATAGCATTGTCTCCGCTCTGTCCTTTATGTGGGGTGTGCGGGGATATCGAACAATATATTATGTACTACCCAGAGTACAACGCGGAAAGGTACGCGCTGTTCGCTTCCTTCAAGAAGACAGGAGCCCGTCACAGTACAGTTCAGGACATTGTCTACCCAAGTGGAAACGAGACATGCAGAAGGGAGGCTGCACGCCTTCTTTAAACATTTCTGCAGGACACAGATCTTGTTTCTAAATGGTGACAGCAGGAACGGATTATGGCCCATTGTGATTGAATGTGTGTGTAGATGGAGTCTTCTGGAGTCGTCTACGTTATACTGTGAGTGATAGTGTTTATGGATTGTGGCACTACAATGGCGTATGTTCTACTGTGGCTGAATATGTGCACAGATGGTGACTTCTGGAATGGACTGTGAACTGAACTGTGTGGAGTGATTGTGTGCATAGATGGTGACTGCGGGAGAGGAATGTGTGCTTTTATTAGAGACTGTGCACATATCGGTGTAGATGCGACAGGCTTTAGGACATATTTAACATAGAAGGAACGCTACGATGGAGCAATTGCCGGCAGAATAAGCAAGACTAACCCCACCTGTAGCATTCAACACCTCAACTCAACTAACGCAACTCAACTAACGCAACTAAACGCAACGCAACTAACGCAACTCAACAACACAGAACTAACGCATTTTCAAGTATAACAAGAAAATCTTCGACCTCTCACCAATGGATCTCCTAGTGAGGTGGAGGGCAATGAAATTGAGGATAAAAGCTGTTCGTTTCTAAAATAATAGCTGCAAGTCCAAAAGCTCGCTGGCGTTAAGAGGAAATGTTTGCAGTTTTTTACTAAAGTTGATTGCGAAGACGGCGTAAAGGAGACCGGGACAAGGAATACCCAAGAAAAAAACAGGAGAGGCGCCGAGTTTGAATGTTGTTCACCGACCCAGACTCTCTCTTTTGCATTAAGCAACCAAGCCATATCAAAGAAGCCACCCACAAGACCGATTAAAATCGTCAACAACTGTAAGCCTACAGACTTGGCGAGACTGCTTGTGGACACAAAAACTATTCAGCAGAAGAAAGTACACTACTCAGGATAGAAATCAAAACACCGGACTTAGTCCCAAGATTATTCAAGTGCACTCAAACGAAAATAAATATTAACACAACCAGGAACCCGAATTCATATACACGTCACACATGCGCATATCTTCCAGGCAAACAAGACGCTAAACATTTTAACGCTCCTACATTAGATAAACATGTATTCATGAGATTACAGTCATCTCCCGTCCTTATTTTATTTTAGCTGTCTTTTTCGCGCCCTCCACAGAATCAATTTTAGCGGGCTAGCCGAACGCTGGGGTAGTTTGTCGGTTCCTTTAGGGACAAATTGCGAAAAAGAACGAAAGAGCACAAGGGACGAAGCAAAGGGAGATGCAGGAATCGCGTAGCCGTAAAGAAAAATGTTGCCGAAGTTCTCGCAGTGAAGTACATGTAAGAGCGAAGTTTCCTCACTAAACATCAAACAATCACGTATACTACCTAAACAAGAAGCACTCGGTCGAAAGCGCGAATGTATGCGCCGGGGGCCCAAGCTGAATTTTTCTCATATCCTATACGCGGCTACTCGGAAGCACCCGCGCTAATTTGCAGCAGCTGCCGCGTTATAATTTCCGAACAGTGCTGGGGCTTTCGTCTGGCAGTGTGCGCAGGAATGAAAAAAAGAGAGTATGCAGATACCAGTTGTTGTAACAGACTGCGTGTGACGACGTTGCAGGTGTAGTTTTGCACTTAGCAGCCATAAGCGCTCGGGCACTTCCGGAGCGACGATGCTGTTTGTTTGACTTCTTTCTTTCCCGGAATTGTTATGAAGCGTCTTTAATATGTTTTGCTGTCCTGAGACAACAAGTCTTGGAGCTCGATGCCGTACTGATTTTTGAGGGTGACCTTACATCTAAATAAATAAATAAGCAGAAATATTTCAGGCAATACCTGCGGTCTTGGCTTAAAAAAAATTTGCGTCTACTTATATTTGCTTAACTACCTCACAAATGGGAACGGATAATTTGGAATAGATAGTTGGAGAGATAAGATATAAAGAGAATTTGATAGTTTTGGCGACAGGAAAGAGGCGGCAATATGCGTTACATGTAGACGACACCTGATGTATTTTGACGGTACGTTTTAAAGCCATGCTAGGAGACTGGAGTAAACGAGCAACCCTGCTAGAACATTCATATAGTTCGGTTGATCACTTCTTTGAGAATTTTTAGGTTTATAGAGCTAAACGGGGCAATTCCTTCACGCTGTATTCGCATTAAAACTGTGTATGCATCATCAACTTTTAGATAGTAATTGTTCATATTAGCTATTTTGCTGGTTCATGAGTGCGCCTGACAGGTACCATGAGTTTTCCTAGCACTCAGAAGAAAGCTATGTATATCGGGAGGCCTCATTGAGACAGTACATGCTTCAAACAACTTGGGCAACGGTTGGAAATAAGCCCGTAGCCACCCTCTTATTTTATGTAAACTGAGTAATGTTTGCTCATACTTAGAACATAACAACAGATTCATAAGGTATTCGAATTTACGTTTCAGCTAAATAGTGTCTACTTAAGCTGCTGTTGCTATGTCTATGTAGTCTTTTTCTTTTGTTAGAAATAGAGGTCTCATTACAATTTTTTTACTTCAGAATTTCCTCCTGTATATAATTATGTGGTACCAATTCGGCATCCTAATATATATGATTCTGAGCACGATAGAAGGTTTCTTTAGGCCTTAACCGTTGCTATTTTTCTGTTATCACTGCAGCTCTACGAATTTACTGAAGATAAATGATCGACGCCGTCAGAGATTTGAGTTGTATGCAGGAGTACCGATTGTTTATGTTGGTCATACTGTATTCAGATGTGCAGACCATCTTTTATTTTTTTCCGGCAATCCGCTTTCTATCAAAGGATAGACGACGGTCATCGCTGTTCCCAAAGCCGCGTTATTATTCCACTGCTATCGACCGCTGTTCCAGCGTTCCGCTCTTAGCGTATGCGAGCCACAAGTGTGAACTGCCACTGAAGTTTTCTACTAGGTTGCGAATGAAGCCCTTTGTTCTGCCCAGTCCCGGAAGTTTCTGCAATTAGGGGCAGCCAGGGCTTTCGGGTCACTTCAAGACGGCGTGAAAGCGACATGCCAGGCTTTGTCCCGAGCAAACAAAAGCATGTGCGACGAGGCTTTAAATTAAGCTCGTTCTCTCGGGAATGCTTCGTTGCAGTGCGGATTGTGTAGCTCTGGGCTATTGTCTACGCGTAGCTACGTTTTAGTCCGTCCAGTGTTGCAGCTGGCTTGCGCTGTCTGGACATGGTTGAATGCTTTGGTACAAACCCGACCGCTACTCGAATACATATCCCTCATTGGCCTATTGAGCACATGGCGGATGTTGGAAACACCTAAGTGTGCCGTAATTATGTTTTAGCTGAAGTCTAGAGAGGCCCTGCTTCGTCTTTCAAATCTCAAGGAGGATTTTCTGGCGGGATAGTTGGTATTCTCGTCCACGAATAAACTGCGCGAAAGAAACAGGGACAAATGCAAGAAAACACGTACACACACAGAGCACCGACATCTAAATTTTATTCTTAAAACGCTTTCGAGCATTCATTTTAAATGCATCAGCCCACCACGTGCCACAACCCGAATACAACACAGCAGGTAAGTTTAACAGTTTAGTAGAGGCAAACTGGAGAACCAGTCTGAAGACCCCAAATGTATGCGTGCCTGGACACCCTCGATACATATATAAAAGAAGAAAGGAAGATAAAAACATGACGGTGAAACCAAAACTTCAAAGAGAACGAAAACGAAGACGGCCTAACCATGTATTACGAGCGATAATCTTACTGAGCAAAGGAATGAGACGTGAAACCAACAATAACAACAGTAAAAGATGAAGGTGCAAGCAATAAAAGTAGGGCGAAAAGCATAAAAACGAAACCATATGAATGATACAAAACAAGATTAACAACGAGGCTAAAACCAAGAAACTGAGAGTGAATTATGGAAACAACAATAAGCAAAGGAAAAGGCGACTCGAAAATGACAAAGGCTAAAAACAGGCAAAAATCTATGAAGGATGGAAACAACAAGTAACAAGAGTAAAGGTGCAGCGTTAAAAAGGACAGTTTCAACCCCAGATTGAACAAGCAATTTCTACCCTATGACAGCGCACATTCAAAGTAGGTAAAAAGAGCGATCGGTCACCTAGCCTGCCGTTCCGCTCTAGAAAAGGCTTGTCAGCACAAAATGAGTTTCAGTCTCAGCCGTCAGATTGAGAGACTGTATGCTGCTGGGTATCCAAGGGAAATGATAACCTGTGTTTGCGAAAGCTTGCTACAGAGCATGAAGAACACAAACCGAAAAGCGAACGAAGAACGAAAGCCTGTGTGTGTCATGCCTTACGTGTACCGTGTGTCACACAATTTAAAGAAAGTTGCAGGAAGATACGGCGTCCAACTTGTGTTTGCGCCGCCGTGTAAGCTTGCTAAAGTGTGTGCTATCTTGAACAGATAAGAGAGAAAGAAAAGATGCACCTTAAATCACAGCCTGGAGTACACAGTGTGTGCCAAAGAAGTTATCTATCAGGTTCTATTGTTTCTTTATTGTTCTTTATTGTTTCTTCTGACACAAGTTTTCGTTTCGTTCCTCTTCCTGCTCTTTTTCTTCTTCGTATTATCTTTCTTCTGTACTATTTCAACCATACTCACTGTGCGTAACATATTGTCACGTAGTGGTGACGGCAGTCGAAGCAGCGATGAAGACGGACGTAAGGGTGCAAAGTTACTAGAACATTCCGGAACAACATAGAATCAGCTCTACCTGGCTGCGATCAATCGAGATAAATCTAGTCGCGTCTAGCGTCTCAAAGAAAGCGATACGGTGGTGTGGCGGCAGATTTAAAAAACGAACAAACACTGCAAATATTTCCGGCAATATGACAAGTATATAAGATCATCTTGCAGTAATTAAACAGTCCTTCCTAATTGTACTGAACAAGGTAGCAACGGTTCCAGTTCGTACGGCTTTTCAATATTGTGCATTGAAGTTACACAACAACCCTGGTCATGTAAAATGATGCTAACCTGCGCACTCTGATCTGTTTATCAGTTTTCAGCTTCTGCTGGTCACGTGTGCAGATAGAGCAAGCAAGAAAAGGACAACTAGGGGAGAGAGCGTCAAAGGCGGAAGAGGGAGGAGGCGAGGAAGCGGGCGCGCGCATAGCAACGAAAAGTCTTGATCACATTCAGCCTGTTGAGAAAACTGGCAAACAAATCAGAATTACTTCTCGTTCTGGTCTACAAAGGGTATCTACGGTATGGTCTGCTTTGTGCGGTGCACGAAACCGAGGAAATAAAATATTCCAGAAACCTTTGTTTTATACCTTTACTAGTAGTGGTCATTTATCACAGCAGGAGTGCGTGACTACTGTATAGTCCTTCAGCCAGACGTTACATATGGTTCGCTGAGTGTCACCAGCTCAAAATAAATTTCGGATACCTAGTTTTGACAGCGCAGGTAAGGACGAAGCACAGAAGACCAGGACGATACAAACTGTACTCGCGACTGGGTTTAAACCGAAACTTATTCAGTGAACAGCCCACCAGCGCAGTCGCAGTCTGCATCCACTGGCGCAACATAACCGCCACAGGCAGAACAATAGAATAAAATGCATTGCCAACGCGGGATCAAAAAACGATGTTTCATGTGCCAACTCTTGATGCATTTACGTGAAGGGAAGCCGATAAAAACAAAACAGCAAGACGAATGAGGATGGCATGATTTTACGGCTGCAGACCTGGAGCGAGAGCTCTGTCCTGCGCCAGTGCCTACTGCTCCATTTTATAGTGCATGACATCAGCCAGGGCCACAAAGCGATCGTCCCAATCCCGTGAGCTATGAGAATTGCAAAGAGAATGAAACTCAGAACGTCACGACAGGCGTGACAAAATGGTTGAACATAGAAGACTATATGAAAGGCGAGCCGTCATGATGAAAGAGATGAGCGGATGAATCCAGGTACACGAAAAGTAAACAGCCTGTGGTCTCCGGATGCCAACGCAGAGGCCCATGTACACACACATGTACACACATGTACGCACACAACAAGGGCGGCGGTGCTGTGTTCTCTTCTGTGGGAAGTAAGTGGGGCTTCAGATATGTAGTGGAGGTATCAGGTCAGTGGGGTTGTAGTAACGTCGTGTTGGGGCTAGAGGCGGGTCAGAGGAAAGTGGCAACGTCGGGACGCACCTGGCAGCCGGTGCCTATGCCGGAACGTGCAAAACAACAAGCACTCCACAGAAGACTACGGTGGAAAGCTTAATCCGAACCTCAGCGTCCAACCTTAGTAGGATACTCCGCAGCTCACTCCAAATGCGAAGTGCCGGCAAGCCGATAACACCACAACGTCATGAATCGTGGTTGATTTTTTTGGCTGAAGGCCTGGCGCATGCACTCTTCTGTGCGTCAGGGGCTACTGCGCCTTTTTGTTTTATTCTTTGACAATATACGAATAATGTACGTGCGAAAGCAGCCAAACCTTACTTGGCCATAAACAGCAATTCTTAAGCATTGTCCTAGAGGTCTCACTGACGCAGTCGCAATCAAACCACAATGAAGGGACACTTTCAATATTTCTCTTCCCAGCTGTTTTTCGCGGCGGCCTACGATTACAGTTCTATGCAGTGCAGGGAAGCACCGATAGCAATTATTGCATTGGGGTGCATAATCTATCGCTACTCGTTCCCAGAGAACGTGCGTTCTCTACAACGAAATACACAGGCCAGTATGACCGATGTGCACTTTGGCAAAAGCTGAGTATTTTCCTCTAATCGACACCTGTGCAGTAAGGAACATAGGCGCTATGATGTTTCTTCTGGCAGCCAGCACGGCGACGCTGCCCTTAATGGCAAATCTGCATAGCTATGACACATTATGCGGCGTAGAAAATACCTGTTGTATGCCACACTTTGAGTTAATTCCCCTCACTTTATGACAGACTTTTTGCTGGTAAGACCTCGTCTCATACTTTATGTTCTTTTCGGATTGGTGTTCCGGCAAGCATAAATCAAAGCTAACTCTCTGTGACATCTCTAAACGCCATTCCGCTACAAACTGGAAGAGCCGTCGGAGAGCCGGATTTAGCCAGGTTTTCGACCTGTGGGGCAAAATAAACAGCTGTGCTGCGCACGCAACACATGTTCAAAGCTGTTTTAAATAAGACGCCCACAGGCCTCGCTTAGTCAGCACGGAGAGTTGCGAGCGCGAACGCAAAAGCGATTTCCTTTACCTCGGCATATAGAGCCTGCATACACGATCGTCATGATTAAAAAGAGGAAGCAATCATACAATTGAAGTGCTCTGCCTTTTCGATGTTCTGCAGTGAAACGCAGGTCCTCTGAACATTTTTAAACGATTTTAAAATCTTCTATCCTGTTGCTTTGCTATGAGCGCGATATGTTTACATCAGGCAATCGTTCCAAAAAATTGTACGCCAGCTATATAAGACTGCTTGATGCACCGTATTACTGACGTGAAGCTTAGCTTTTCCGTATATATTAAATTTGTCAGTATTCTGTGCTTACAAAAATTTTTGTTCTCGAAGTGCAGGTGGCAACAAGAAAAAAAATGGCGGTGGTTTATCTCTCGTTAAACCTCGAGTGACGGCAATGCTACAGCTAGCCGAGTAGAACTTGCTCAGTTGAATTGCAAAGTCAGTCTTTCGCCGCTCCACTTCGGTAGGGTTCCTTCTTCATATTTGTCCCGCTTGACACGGCGCATGCTTACAGCTCTTGCAGCTCGGTTTCGCCGGCGCGCCGCGATGCCAGCAGCAGCAGTTTCTCCGCATCACTTGGCTGGTCACGTGACCAATCACGAGGCGGAGGCGGCGCCGCCACGCCGTGGCTGTGCCACCACCACACTGAGGGCTCGGAATGCTACCGTAATATATCCTTTGCTACCAAACTCTCCCTTGCAACTGGCTCTAAACAAAGGCCTACGACCATGAATATGAACCCTCAGGTGGGATGGGTCTTTGGATGGAATAAACTTGAATGTCCAAGGAATAAGGTGATCTATGCTCTCCCCGACACGCAGGTCAGGGGGCGAGTGCCGCCGTCTCAGACGAATGCTGGGAGGTCTTGCGTCCCAGCAGCATCTTCAGCCAGTTGGACGAGCAGGAGCTGGAGCTCATCGTCTGACCTGCGCAGCAGGGTGTCCCAGGTGTCCCCGGGAGGGTACGGGCATTCCCATAGTATGTGGTCGAGGGTCCCTCTCACGCCACAAAAATTACATTTATCGCTTCCGGCCTCGGGGAACATGTGGTGCGCCAAAAGCGGATGCGGATACGTATAAGTTTGCAGTCGCCTCCACGCGACTGCTTTTGGTTGCCTAATTTCGGGTCTGGCGGGGGTACCAGTCTGCGCTGCAATCGATAATGCTGCGCGATCTCCCCATATTTTAACATGCGCTCTCCGCTCCCTCGATCATCGAGTGGCCCTGTAGCGGTTCGGCGGTAGAGGTCTCGAACCATTTCGTGCGCCGCCTTGGTTTGGGGGCGGCTTCGTGCGACCGAGACTAAATTATTTGAATTTTCTTACCTAACTTCGTCTGGCCTAGAATTCTGCCCGCTAAGGGCGAAATCCTTCCCTTGCAAAAATTTTGTATGGCAGTTTTGCTGTCACTGATGACAGTTTGCTTCCGTTCCAACGCAAGCTAACGCAATCGCAATTTCCTCGGCAACTTCTATGCTCCGCCCGCGCAAAGTGGCCGCTGTCACGGGATTGCCCCGGCCGCTGACGACCCTTGCCACCGTAAAACCGCCACCACCTCCCGCCGCGTCTACATAGGCCACCCCATGTTCCGAAATTTTGCCGAATCTAATTTCTAATGCTTCGGCTCGTTTTTTCTGTGTTTGTTATATTCCGGGTGCATGTTTTTTGGCAGGGGGGTGGTGGGAATCATCAGATTTTGTTTGACTTCCCTATCTACCTCCACCTTTTGCGTGGGACCCCTACTTTGTTTTATTCCAACTTTGGTCAGATTGGCTCTTCATGTCATGTGCTCAAGCGTCGTTTGAGCAAACGAATTCCCCAGCAGCCCTGACTCCACGCCCGCGCAGCAGCGGCAGGCCGCTATGTTGGCGGTGGTGTCTCGTTCGCGTCAGCCAGTTCGCAGATGACGGTGCGAGTTGCCGCCGCCAACATATAGGCTTGCCGCTGGTACGGGGCCGTCGTGTAAGGCTGCAGGTGATTTAGTTTGCTCAAATCACGCTTGAGAGCCACACGATCTTGGCGCGCGAATGTGCTAGTCACGTGGTTTATTTTGTATTTGGTTGGCTTTCGCTGCAGCACAGAAAAAACGACATGCCTGCGGATTTTCTTCTTCTAAATGATGGAATGGGGGTTTCTGAAAGTGCTCGACAGCTCTTCAAATGCAACTTTTTGTTGAAGTCAATATTTATTAATTTAGATAATTAAACCTAAATCAACTAATATTTAATTGCGAAACAAAAAATGCCTCTGGTGCGTAAGATGGCTGTCACCAATATGCATCTCGTCTCACTCGCGTATCTTCAATAATTTATTTTTTAACACTTGGTTCGAGTTAGCTGAGACACCTGGTATACTAAATTTTAATCCCTCGAGCTTTGCTAATCGCTCAGGGAGCTCTTTCATATCCACGTTGAATACTAGGGAGTAGGAGGAGGAGGAGGAGGAGGAGGAGGAGGAGGAGGAGGAGGAGGGGGGGGGGGGACTTTAATCAAACAGGAGAATTCTGCTTGGTTGAAGAGTAGGGGAGACAGCACCGATCCCTGGGGCGTACCCTTACTCCCTAGCTAAATTGCGGGGGATTCCAGCGTTTGGAACTTCATGCAGGCAGGTCTGCCCATCAGGAAGTCCCTGAAGTATCGATATGTCCTTCCAGCCCTTCCAGAACCGCCTCATGCTAGACGTTGTCGAAAGTCTTCGAGAAGTCCAGCACCAAAGTGGCTTTCGCATCTTTAGACTTCGAGCCTTGTATGTCATGTTTGATTTGAAGCATGACGTCCTGAGTACACAAATGAGGTCGGAACCCGACCATCTCATTTGTCCACAGATCGCCCTGCTCCATGAAGCTCATCATCCTGGTCTGAATAACGTGCTTCATGAATTTCCCAACCCATGAAGCTAAGAAATTTTGTCGTAAATTTGCCAATTGAGGAGGCTTCCCTGGTTTCGGTATTAAAATAATGCTTGCTGTATTCCGCTGTTGTGGGAGCTCGCCTTTTTCCCAACATTCCTGCATGTACTCCGTTAGATACCTAATCGAGTCATCGTCTAGGTTCCTAAGTATTTTATTCGTTACCCCGTCAGGGCCAAGAGCCGACCTCGTTTTGTCTTACAATCTCTGCCCTTCCGCTTTTATGATGGGGGCGTCCCGCGCCTCGTTAAGCGCTCCGCCATAGTCAGGAAGTGGAGTTCGCTAAGTTTCCCCAACGTACGTCTCCTTTAATGTGTTCATGAAACCATCATGGTTCCCTTCGAACGCGTGTCCGACTTTCGCCAATCTTATACCAGATTGCGTCTCCGAGTCTTCAGGGTTCAGCAAGTACCGGAGGAAGTTCCACGTCTTGGAGAGGTTCATGCTCCCCTTCATTTCATCACACTTGTTGTCTCAATTTTGTGCACTTAATTTGAAAGTATGATCTTCGATTTCGTTATCATGTCTCGAGATCCCTCTTCTGAGGTTGCGGTTCTATTTCTGCTTTTTGAGACGACGCTCCATGCTTTTCTTAGCTTCCCACATATGGTGAAGACGGCTTTCCGCAATCTCCGGGGCGTTATCCTCTTCTAGCGTTTTTTTCGCCTCTCTGCCGTCCGATTTGAGCTCCGTCGCCCATTCCTCCATGTTTTTGATGGGATCGAATTGCTGAGCTCTCCTGATATCTCTAAATTTATCCTACTCAAAGACGGCCGGTACGTGAGCCCTGTGCATTTTGAGGCCTTCTTTCACTATGGAAACAATCATGTAGTGGTCGCTGCCAAAATTTTGACTTGAATTAGGCCAATCTAAACCTTTTAAATTTTCCGAGAATGTCAGATCTAGAAATGTATACTTACTAAGGCTATTGCCCATCCTCGTTGGACTCTGTGGGTCCGTGTGCAGGGTGAGCCCTAGGTCATGCGCATCCTCCCACAGTTGTCTGTCTTTTGGGCATTGGTGGGTGTACTCCCATTCCTGGTGATGTGCAACAAAGTACCCTCACTATAAACCGGGGCTGGTTGCGTGAAATTTTGAGAGCCTTGCGAAGAATAGCCCTGAACCTGAACATCCTTTGCCTGGGTGAGCTGTAGCAATTTTAAATGAATAGACTAGAGTCCTGTGTTCTGGTTAAAATTCTGACAAACACGTTCTCGATCTCTCTCGACTCTTGATCGTGTTCAATAACCGCGATATTTCTTTACACGAGCATTGTGACTGAGGATTTCTCCCCCGTACCACCATGAAATGCCTGATAGCCTGACAAATTTGGGGGGCCCCAGTTTTCTGGAGAGCAATCAAATTTAGTGTCATTTAAAAGCGGAAGGTACTGCTGCAGAATCAGCCGGTTTGCGCCGGAAGCCGCGACAGTTCTACTGCAAGATTTGATTTTCATTTGTGCGCTGGCCATTTTTTAGTTGCGAGACCACCTGCTCCATACTCTGTTGCCACCCGTTTATGGCGGCCATCTCATTCCTTAACCTTTGGCATTCCTCGGCCTCTTTCTCAACTGAACCGAGGACAGCTTGAATTTGGATATTGATGTGGTTCATAAATTCATTCATCTTCGCATCTAACCTTTCTAAATTTTCCATTCTTTTCTCCATACCTTGAATTAGGTCATTGTCTTGAATTTTGCGCTTCACATGTGGGGGGAGGGACGCCTCTGTGGTTTCTTTAAGTTTTGGATTTCCGACCATTGCGATTCGACTATCCCTGTTAGTTTTTGGGCCAGTTGCTTGAATTTCTCAATTTCCGCATCACGTTTATCTCTGTGATTACTTTCTTGGGAGACCTTCCTAGCAGAACTCACACCCTTACGCTCCTTGCTCCTACCTTGTATCCATGGATTGGCAGGACTCTTGAGCTCGAGCTCTCCCTGGACTGGCTACTGGCTCGTAAAGCCCCTCAAAGAAGCAAAAGTAACGAAAATCTTTGAGCAGGAGGAGGAGGAAAACTTTTATTGAGCTCTAAGATTAGTGAGATTCGCGGAATCAGATGGTGTTTTCCATCTTCTTAGCAGTGGCCGTCTGCTCCTAGTCCAGGGCTCCGCTGCATGCTGCTGCCGCCAGCTGAGCCCGTCGGATCAGGGCAAGTTGGACGTCCTGACGGTCGCTGTAGAGCGTTCCTTCCCACTTCCTTCTCCGCACTCCGGTTTGGTATTATTGGTACCACATCTATCTCCTGAAACGCCCACGTTATGGAGTATAGCGTGGGTGTTTCTTGGCACCATGGGAATTTGTCTGTGTATTGTGTGGTAATATCTTACTGAGTGAGTTCAAGTTCGGGTATGCGCCTGTTTGTAGCAGCCTCCCAGCTACGGAGCCTTCTCTGGCGAGAGATTTGTGCGGTGGGGGATACCGCTTCCTGCTGCCCCTGTAGTGGTTGAGTATAGCCGAGTACTCTCTAGGGACTGGCTCTGCGTCCTCGAGACCGATATGGTAGGGGGCTCGATATGCAGTGTATCCTCGAGCTACCTTGTCGACCTCTCGGCTGCCTTCCACGTTCGCGTGTCCTGGCGTGTACACTATCATGTGTTTAACTGGGTTTTCTTTGAAAAAACGCTTTGAAATTTCCCGCTGCTCTCCTCTCCCAGTGCGCCGCCAGATAATCGAGCCTCTCATTGGCCGAGGCGCCGTGGTCACGTGTTAGCTCGCGCTTTATGGCTCCGCAGCAGAGGCCGGCGCCATTGTCGGGGGTAGAAATCCCTCCCCTTTCCTTTTGAGCGACAGAGGTTTCGCGGGAAGCATTTCTCCATCTTTGACGGCGCCTACGGGCTGCTACTATGCCAAGCTTCTCTTGCGCTTACGGAACAAACAACCGAGAAGGGAATGGGAAAAGGTTTTCGTTATTCCGCCCGGAAAAAGCAGCGCGGCTCGCCGAACGGCAGGGCTTGGCGAATTAGGATAGGCCAGGAAAACTTTGATAATGTGCTGGATCCGCGTATTTGCGAGTGAGTGGCCGTTCTTCATTTGTCAGTAGTGTTTTTTTCCGGGGATTCGGTGTAAAGTGCGAGCGACTGCAGTCATTCTTCGCAGTTAACGCTGTCTGGCATTGTTGTAGATGGATTCCTTCCGAATGCTCGCGTGCAACGAAAGCCACGCTTCTCGTTGTCCTAGCCCCTCCGCTCTGATAGTCTCGGAAAGTATAGCCGTGTTGTCGAGCGCGTTACGTGGGGCTTGGTTCTATTCGGACTCGTTCGCTGGCTCGACATGTAAGCTGGGCTTCATGCTGTCTGAGCCACGCCGTTTATGGTGCTCGCGGTGCTCGTATCGCTTTCATGTTGCGCGCATCGCTGGACATGTTTGTTTTGTTGCAGTCAGACTTCTTCGCTCACGAGATCGATGCCAAAGGGTTGGTTCTCGCTACTGAAGCCCATGCTGTTGATTCTGCTCGCGGTGCGAGTCTAACTTTCATTTCGCGCACACTGCTGACCGTGTTTACACTGTCAGGGTTCATTCCTCATACCCTGTCATTACTGTGTTAGGCACAGTAACAGCAACTATCGCTTGAATACTTCGTATCTGCGTAGATAATACTTAAGAATGCAAGCAAGGACCTCCGTGAAATACAATTGCAGATATTTCCTTCATGTGTTTTCAATTTTCGGTTCAAGCAACTTCCTAAACGAACAGCATGTTTGGTTCAAGCAGGACTGAGTAAGCTCGAGTTTTAGTTTTTCAACGCAGGAATTCCTTTTTTTGCACGTTGCTTCGACCGAAGGCAAATAATTAACAACAACAGTTCTCGCTACAGCGCGTTGTGCCTGGCAACTGCACAAGGGAGCTAAAAATCTATTGTTTATTCTGACCCAAGATGATAATCAACTAAACTTTAAGCAGTGTAGTGAATCCTGCAGCGCTGTAGCGGCGCGCGAAACAGCGGTTAAAAGCCTTCTTGTAGTGCTCTTAATCAATCCAAACAATTAACTCTACATCAATTTTCTTCTGGTCACAACCGTGTTACAGTGGGCAACAAGGGCATCGTATTCACCTATTTACAAACAAGCACCAAAGGACTACCGTCAGTCGGATCCTTCGAACGTTATCCTGTGAAGTGTCGGATGTATAGTAGCTCCGAAATAATCGACAAGCTTTCCTGCACAAAAAAAAATTAAACTTGAGATGACTAGGCTCCTACGCACTAAACAGTGTAGCCGACTGCACTGGCAAACACACCTCCTTCTGTTCATATAAAGTACATAGGCCGCACGTCTCCTCTTATGTCAATTTATTTCCTCTTGGCGGAGTTAATTTTTGAATAAGTGTGCTCAAAAGACGCCGGTCGAAAAGCAACACTCCTTAGATATTCACTGGTGTGCCACAAGCTCCCTCGCGCACGCCGCTTCCACAGTGTGCTCCGCAATCAAAGCAATCGCAGTATAGAAAGTTTCGATAAAACAGTGCAACAAGGGTCGGGCAGTTGCTTGGGTAAATATTTTGGAATTTCCCATGCCATGATCTATCTGCGGCCGACACGAAAGCAGTAAATGCAACAAACAAATGATTTGGCCGCTGGGTCCACTGCACGCCAAAGCGCGAGCGTTGAAAAAAAAAACAGTCTGCGAGCTCGATCGCGCACACCACCTGTAACGCGCGCACCGCATTCAAAGCAATCGCAGTACAAAAAGCATCGATAATGAAATGCAGCGTTGCTCGGGGCACGTATTTTATAATTGTTTCTTGAAATATATAGCGTGATCTCATTTTGAATGAAGCCAAAGCAGAAAACATACGCGCTGTCTACTGCGCACCAAATGGTGAGTGTTGAAAGCGTCTGCTAGCTTCCCCCGCCTAGGTGCCCCCACCATCGCCGCCCGAGAGGATCCGAGAGAAGAAGCACCGGCATAGGAGATGCAGGGAGGAGAAGGTCGCTACTTTAAGCTCCATGAGGGGGTTTACTGGCACGGGAATCGGGGCGCCCTCTGGGCGGCGGTGGTGGTCTGCCTTGATTCGTTTCCATTTTCGGGAAATAGTGATCGCGGGATTTGAAGTCTTCTCTCCCTCTGGGTTCGTGTTGTCGACTCTGGTGTCCTCCACCAGTCGTCGCTGCTTGCTCCATCTTCTCCTACTGGCTCTTCTTGACTTTGTAGGGAGTGCGGAAAAGTTCACGACACTTGGGGTATTCTAGTGTGTGGCCTTTGCCACACAGCTGACAATTTAGCTCACATTTGTGTTACCGTGATGGGTTCTCGAGGCCACAGCCAAGTCACTAGACGTTCTTCGGATCCGGGCACGCGTCATCGCAATGCCCGAGCCGGCCACAGGCGACGCACACTTCGTATTTTCTGCGGTACAGCCGGCACCTGTGCAGCGCACGTTGGGATGAATCCATTTTGGCACTTCTTTTTCCTTGAAGAGAAGGAAGATCGACTTGAAAACTTCGCCCAGCCTGTGGACGCCTCGAATCTCGGGGTTATCCTTGCTGTCTAGAGGGTACGAAATTTCTTCGACAGAGTGTTTGAGCGGAATCCTGTGGATCCCGCCGAACCCCGCGGAACCCCGCGGAAACCCGAGCGTACCTTGCCGCTGCGCTGTAAATGGACTCTGTGGATGGACACTGCGGATGGACACCGTGAACCAAGTGGAGCCCCGCGAAACTCTGCGGAACCAAGCGGAACCCCGAGCGGACGCTTGTTGCAGTGGTCGGGGGTGGCCACTTAGGCGGAAGTCTCCACATTTTCAGTGCCGAACTTGAGGTTTTTCAAACTGGCATACCTCAACTTGCTCTCCGCACTCGTAGTAATGACGAGAATGGAGTGCTGCTTAATATTTGTAGTTAGCGTATCCTCGTTCTCTTCGCGTGGGTTGATCACCAAAGACAATTTGATGATGTCTGTGAAATGTGTCGTTCCATATTTGGTAAGCTTAAGTAGGCCGCCATGTGGTCAGAGAACAATTTCCTCGGCGCCGTCTGGAACGCGCGTCTGCTGACGCTCGAATGACTTGGCCGCCAATTTCCTAACAGTATGCCTCTCCTGGGCTCGCTGTTTCGCTGTTTTAAGCCCGCTCTTCTCTAGCGGCACGTATCTTCCTCCTTCGCTTGTGTCCTGGTGCCCAGAGTTCGTCGGGCGTAATCGTGGTTCCTTCCAAAATATCCATGATTCACAGCTTTTCCTGGTGGGGACGCCACAGCGATGTGGGCACGGTACGAGTAAGGCGCACGACTAAGGCATACGACCGTGATTATGAACCCTATGGAGGGATCCCTGAATGTATTCGCCAATATGTCAACGAACAGCGCTGCTAAAAGGGCATTAAATCTTGCCGCTTAAAATGATAAGCAACAAAAGATGAAAGAGGAGTGTTAAGGTAACTAATTCGTTGATTCGAAGAGGTGGAGAGCCGTGGTTGCTCAGTAGATAGGGCGCTCGACTACTGATCCGAAGCTCCCGGGTTCGAACCCGACCATGGCGGCTGCATTTTTATGGTGGAAGAACGCTCTGGCGCCCGTGTGCTGTGCGATAACAGTGCACGTTAAACATCCCCAGGTGGTCGACATTATTCTGGAGCCCTTCTCTATGGCACCTCTTTCATCCTTTCTTCTTTCACTCTCTTCTTTCCCCCTTCCCTTACGGCGCAGTTCTTGTGTCTAACAATATATTGGACAGATACTGCACCGTTTCCTTTTGCCAAAGCCAACTATTATTGTTATTGAGCGGTTCAGTCTAACATAAAGAGCGATCAAGGTTCCATGCCTTAAGTGATAAATTTATGATATCCACATGTCCTTCTAAGGCTTCGTCGAAATATAATGTCTCCTTTCTACCTGCACACGAAGCTACAATCGCATTGAGGCGGGCGACAAGCGATCAGAAGGCCTGTGACGGTGGCGTCACCACGTGCTCAAAAAAAGAAGCCGCTATTTATGGCATTGTAAGCCGTCTATATACGAGCTGTGCTGTTGACATCACACCGCGCTTGCTGCGCTCAAACACCGTGGAATATCGCATCTAAGTGCGCAGTGCACAGCGCTAGAAAGGAACTGACGGCTTTCATAGATGCGTGTAGGCAATTGTTTCAATATTAAAAGTCAAGCGCCAAGTCAAACCAAGTTTTTTGTAAAGCTTGCAGCACAGCCGTACTTGAGACAATTCAAGGAGAGAGAAATTATGATGCTTTGCAGAATCAACTTTTAGTCCCTTTCTCCGAAGTCCAAATATCGCGATCTGCTGAAATAACACAACTTCGCAAAAGTAGATTTTAATGACTGCGCCCATTTTTAAGCGAAAACTTGCTGCTGAGGATCGATCGTTATGAACGCTTCCGAATTCGATACGGCTGGGCAAGTCTCGTCTCCTTTGCACCGGAGCAAAGATGTGGACCAGTTTCTCGCTAAATATTAAACAAACCGCTATTAAAGCTACATCAGCGCTTTCTTTATCCGCGTGAAACGCACTGCACTGAGGAGAAGCAACAATGTATTTATGTGTAACAACATTGATATCCAACACATGCGTGCGTACAGACTCACATCTGAATACCAGGACTTCACATGGCGGAACCTTTACATTATGATATTAACATTAATTGGTTTTGGGGGAAAGGAAACGGCTCCGTATCAGTCTCATATCGTTGGACACCTAAACCGCGCCGTAAGAAAAGGGACAAAGGAGGGAGTAAAAAAAGAAAGGAATAAAGAGGTGCGCAGTGGAGGGCCCTGGAATAATTTCGACCACCTGGGGATCTTAAACGTGCACTGACCGCACAGCACACGGGCGCCTTAGCGTTTTGCCTCCATAAAAACGCAGCCGAAAATGAGTTTTGAGGAAAGGTAATGAGACCCGCCGTGGTTGCTCAGTGATTAGGGCTCTCGACTACTGATCCGGAGTTCCCGGGTGCGAACCCGACCGCAGCGGCTGCGTTTTTATGGAGGAAAAATTCTAAGGTGCCCGTGTGATGTGCGATGTCAGTGCACTTTAAAGATCCCCAGGTGGTCGAAATAATTCCGGAGTCCTCCACTAAGGCACCTCTTTCTTCCTTTCTTCTTTCAATCCCTCCTTTATCCCTTCCCTTACGGGGCGGTTCAGGTGTCCAAAGATATGTGAGACAGCTACTGCGCCATTTTCCTTTCCACAAAAACCAAGTATTATTATTGTTAATGGTAATGACGCACTATCTTTCTCACATATCTCGGTGGACACCCGAACCGCGCCGTAAAGGAAGTGAGGAAGGTGGGAGTGAAAGAAAGAAGATAGAAAGAAGATAGAAAGAGGTGCCCTAGTGGAGGACTCCCGAGTAATTTCGACCACCTGAAGGTCGTTAACGTATAGGGAATGTCCGGACCCCGTATAGTATCTGTTACGGGTCCATTTGGAGTTATTTTTAGAAATCTAACGGAGAGTTTGAACGATGCTTCACTCCCGCCATCGGTTGGCCCGGTATTGCACTACCTCCGGGATCGGCCTTGTCTTTAGCGCGTCTTTGCTATCCTGTCTTTCAACTCTCCTACTCTCTGCACGTGGTAGCGATTGTGGCTCGGCTGGAGCCAGTGAGCAGGCCAGTGCGCTTTCCTTTTCTCTCTTTCTGGCAACAACAGACAGACATACAGATCGTTAACGTATACTAACATCGCGCAGCACACGGGCGCCTTTTGAGTTTCGCCTCCGTCGATGCCCGGCCGCCCCGGTCCCGTTCGAACCGGAAACCGACAGCTGTAGCGTCTCGGAAACGAGCCTCCTTTTGCCTAGGGAGATCTGCTGGATGCTTTTCCTGGTTCAGTACTCACGCATTGTGCTACCGCCAAATCAATGGAATGCAAGACATGCCTCGATTAAGTAAATATGAATGCCAAGATTTGAAAACTTAGCTGTTGCTTCCATAACTGCGGACAGTGCTGCTTTACAAACATGGCCCAAGTTGAGGCCCAGTGCTAAATAGTGAAATTGTTCTTTGGCATTTCAATGGTGTACTTAGGTCTTTGGCCTCTACCCTTAAACGTGTCTAGTATCTCCTACATAATCTTTGTGCCCGAGGCTTACTTAGTGAAAAATACATTAACATCAACTGCGCGATGCGCGTAGAGATATCTGCGTACAATTCTGCTGGAATAGGGCCATCTATCATAACGTTCAATTACTACAGATCCAGGTGTCAGCAACTAGTACAAACCTTCGAAGTGTGTATGCGCGCACCTTCAATTAAAGAGGTGAATGTTTACAATATATATTGCCTGTCTTCACAAAACACCCAAAGAGCCTTCCCATGTCCTCCTCTGCCCCTTTTTTTCATACCTAGCTCATTTATGGGTACATACTTGTACTATGTGATTGAGTCCCAGAGCTACTGCCATTTTCTTTCGTAGTTTGTTTTGCTTTTGTTAGCATTGAAAAACAATGCGTTTTAGCCTTAACTGGGCTTCATGTCCTCTTAAATCCTTAGAGATATCAGGAAATTTCTTGTTTCTAGGGGTCTTCAGCAGTTGTCAGAAAAAAAAAATGTTTGCTGCATTGTCGTCTTATACACTATTAAAAGAACCAATGTTTTCGACTGGCAAAAAAAAATCCGAAATACTTTTTTCATATTTGTACCCCCCTTTTGCTAAACATTAACAGTTATGGTTCGAAAACTATGAATTCAAGCAGCAACAAAAGCTCTCACGCACGCCCGATTTCAGCCTCATTCATCAAGTTAATGTACTAATGTGCACATAATTTTTTCACTTATCTGAGGCTTTTTCCCAACGGCAACATATTAAATAATTTAGAGGAACCTTCAACTTCGTTTTTAAGAGTGAGACGCGACACCGTGTAGCAGCGTTACCGAAGAGTACGCGGAATGCCATCGCCCGTTCGGCGCGACGCGTGGCTCGTTGGACAATTTAAGAAAGGACGCATGTCTCACATATCTCGGTGGACACGCGAATCGCGCCGTAAGAGAAAGAAATATCAATCAATCAATCAATCAATCAATCCTTAACGCTGTCATGTTAAAACCCCTCCCCTTACGGCGCGGTTCAGGTGTCAACCTAGATGCGCCATTTTTCGCTCACTGCCAAAGACGCCGACGCCGACGACACCAGCTGTTCTGCGACATGAGCTCCTTGACGCTGTCGCGTTAATAATCCGTTTAGTGACGCAATCCTGCGCGTCAGAAAAAAAGGCGCCAGCAATGGACAGTACTTCCTCCGCGGGTTTTAGACTATCGAAAAGTTTATCTGTATTTCTCATGATAGAAAAATTTTTTTCCTGAGACTCTGAAGGCGCTGCAGTTCTGTCCGGTATTGATTCGTTCTTTACCCGAAATGACTTATCGAATGATAATAGTGCGTAACGCTTTGAAAAATTCAGAAATGTCGTGTGCACAATCGCAGACACCGTAGCGCGAAAACGTATCCTTTCTCTCAAGTGGTAATTTGTTCAAAACAATGCCATTCGCTTTACAGTTCACTCGAGAAACCTCACCTTATTCTAAAATGGCAGGCATTGCGATCTTGGTAATATTTATCACAAATATATGATGGGTGCTTTTTGTTGAATATAGCTAATTTTTTACAAAACCCCCTTTAGTATTCTTCCATGTGTTAAGTACGAGCGGATTGTAACGAAGGCAGACATTATTTTCTTGACTGGGCGCTAATAGAGGCAGGAAAAAAAAAAAAACTAATGAGTTTTTTTAAAACTGCTGCCAAGGCGGCAGAGTATATTTCCGAGAATCTCTGATGTGTTTGTTTGTCCATTCTTCGAAGCTGCCAGCACGACGCTTTATCGCTTCGTTTGCGATGCAAGGCGCGACCAGATTTGTCTCGATTGATCGCATCCAGGCAAAGTTGATTCTATGTGGTTCCAGAATATTCTAGTAACTCTGCACGCTTTATCCTGAAAATTCGCTATAAGATTTAAATTGAGCACGGCCGAGAGCTGCGGGCATGCTTATTGCTACGCCGCCGCCTAGTGATTCAGCCATTTGTGGCGCAAGTTTGCCCAAATAAAGAATTTTGTTGAGACACCATTTTCGCGGCCTCTCTGCTCCTCGGACTGCAGTCACCACTTGGTGACATCTGATGGAGGTGCGGGTAGCCTTCAATGTACCGGACGGCCCTTTCAAGTCGTGACGCCAGCCCTCTGCGCTCCGCACCAGAGGACGAGCCAGCTGTCCACCGAGCCAGCCGACGTCTCCAGGGAGAGGAGCCTGTGTTCGGGACCCTGCCGGAACACACCAGACAGCGAAAAAGACACTGCTACTGGCACCGCAATTTCGCCAAAGATGTTGACACCGATCATACTGTAAACGTCGCGGGTGCCGCCAACTTTCAATGAATCCTTAGGCGAAGACGTCGAAAAAAGGTTGGACCAATTTCAGCGCGTGGCATCATTCAACAAGAGCGATGATGCGGCTAAAATCGTACATATATTTGTATCACTGGAGGGCTCAGCATGTACGTGGTACGAAAACCACCAGTCGTCCCTAACGACGTGGGAGCTATTCAAGGAACAACTCTGGAAGGTATTCACCACTGTCGTGAGGAAGAGCAGAATGGCTTCTCGAGTACAGGATCTGGCTCCCGAATGAGCTCATCAGCGGTTACGTCGAAGATATGAAGCGCCTCATTCGCAGCGCCTACCCCGAGATGAAAGAGGAAAAAAAGCTCAGTTTTCAATGGGTGTAAAAGAACAACCCTCTGGCGGCCTCCTACGCCAGCAGCCAAAAACAGTCGATGAGTTCATGCAAGAAGCCTTCACGATCGAGAAGACCCTCGACGTCCGGGCTCGGCAGTACAACCGCCGTTCCTCTGTCTGCGCATTTCTTCCGGACACGACGACCACCACCAGTGTCACCTTGCGGGAAGTTATTAGCGAAACCATCCTCGAGGAACTACGACGCCTGCTGCCTTCCTACGCACAGCCACAAGCAGAGACTCTCATGAATGTGGTGCGGGAATAAGTGCAACAGGCACTTCGGACAGCGGCGGCCACAGAACCCCAGGTCATGACCTGCGCCGGTGAAGTACGCATTTTCACCCCAACGACGTGCCCTATGTCCTCTCCGAGACGAGCCACCTGTTCCAGAACGCCACCACCTTGCCCCCGCCAGCCCAGCCTAGGAACGACACTCACGCCCCAGGAAATGCGACGCCTTGAGGACTTCCGACATCCGGTCGTTGTGCTTTTATTGCGGTACGGCCGGCCATATTCTTCGCCACAGGCCGTACCGACATATCGGTCTTCGTGGATTTGCCGTTCACGCAGCACGCCCATGCTTCGGCCAGCGTCCGCAAGAAATCGACGAGTACCTGCGTCGAGAAGAGTACTCGCCGAACCGCCTATCGCGCGCACGATCGCCGTCAACCTCGTGCTTTACGTCGCCACGCCACTGCTACGCAGCTGCGCTACGGGGCAAGTCTCCCAGTCACCGTAGGGAAAACTAAAGACAGCAACTTCTGGAGGTGAGGTTGCTCTCGAGCGAAACACCGAAGATCCTCCAACGACCATGCCTCACGAAGACGCTGCGCCCCCGACACGACGACGCCGCATACAACGACAACCTCGACTGCGACGTGAACCTCCTTCAAAACGAGGCCGCTACCGAGAAAAGCTTCAACTACACGTTCTATTCACGATTGCCATACCCGGCGTAGCCACGACCTGACGCCCAGGACGACGTGCAACGCAAGAGCCAGGACATCCGACTTAGAAGTAGTTATCGACCGCCGGAAAGTTACCGCACTAGTCGACACAGAGGCAGATTACTCGGTGGTGATGGAACATTCGCTGCGCAGCTGGAGAAAGTCACGACTGCATGGGACAGCCCACAGTTTCGCACCGCAGGGGGCTATCCTATAACGCCATCAGGACGATGCACAGCGCGAGTGACTGTCATAAAACATACCTATCCGGCGACCTTCGTTTTGCTACGGCAATGTTCCCGCGAAATTACACTTTGCATAGATTTCCTTAATGTGCATCGACCTGCGATCCAAGCTGATCACACTTTCGACGAACGAGGCCATCCATTCGATGAGAACTCTGGAAAATCACGTTGCCCTGACTGTCCTGGAGGAAGAAGTGAGCGTCGCACCCTGTTCAAGCGGTATCGTGACCGTAGGCGCCACGAAAGCCAATAACGCTGAAGCCATCATCGAGGGGAACCTGCAGTTGCTTCTGTACCGAGGAGTCTTCATCGCAAAAGGCAACGCACATTCCTGCAAAGGCCAGGGTGAAGTACTGCTGACTAACTCCAGCGAAGAATACTGGCACATTAACAGTAGAGCGACGATTGCTTTCTTCAACGAAACATCCGACGTACGAGACTCTTCCGGCCTCTCTGATGCATCCGCAGATGATCCGCCTCGCCAAGAAAACTCGCCCACTTTCGGCATCAACCCAGCCCTGCCCCGGAACAGACAAGACCAGATCAGCATTCTGCTTCGAAGCTATAGCGAGTATTTTTCCTCATCGCCGAAGGTCTGACAAACGCCAGTTGCCCAGCATCGCTTTATAACCGACCAGCACGCCTTACAACCCCGTCAAAGCCCCATACCGCGTGCCGCCGCGAGGACTACAAGCCGTCCGGAACCATTTGGGAGAAATGCTTCGCGACGACGTGATCGAAACTCCAAATAGCCCATGGGCGGCACCGGTTGTTCTAGTGAGAAAGACTGCGCACATCTAATCTGCGTTGATTACCGCCGCTTGAACAACATAACAAACAAGGACGTCTATCCCCTCCACCGCATCGGCGACACACTGGAGCGGCTCTGCAATGCCAAGTATTTCTCATGGATAGAACTCAAAAGCCGTTACGAAAAAATTGAGGTCGATGAAAGAGATCACGAGAAGACGGCATTCGTCACTCTGGATGGCCTCTTCGAGTTAAAGGTGATGCAATTTGGACTTTGTTGCGCACCAGTGACCTTTCAGCAGTAATTGATACACTACTGGCAGACCTGGAGTTGCAAATTTTTCTGGTATATTTACATGAGGTCGTTGTCGTTGCCGCGAATAGTGAAGAGCATTTGAAAAGACTTCGAACAGTACTAGACCCCATCGAGTCGTCTGGCCTAACATTGAAAGCTGAGTAGCGCCACTTTGCTTATGAAGAGCTCCTGTTTCTACATACACCGTTAGCAAGGAGGGAGTACGACGAAACTCGCAAAAACAGCTGCTATTGAACAGTTTTCACCGCCGGCTGACAAGAAAGCAATGCGCAGATTCCTTGGCGTAGGGGCATTTTACCGACGATTTGTGAAAAATTCTTCGCGCATAACCAAGCTCCTCACCTAGCTGACCAAGGCAGACGTGCGATATAAATTGGAAGCGCCGCAAGCAGAAGCCTTCAAAGAAATTCAGCGTCGTTTACAGTCCCCATCGATACTCACGCATTTTGATGAAGAGTTCATACAGACACAAGCAGCGTGGGGCTAGGCGCCGTGCTCGTTCAAAAACACGACGGGTCGGAAATAGTCATCGCATGCGCTAGCCATTCCCTTTCCAAGGCCGAGGCTAACTATGCCACAAGTGAGCAGGAGTGCCTTGTCATCATTTGGGATACGTCAAAAATCCGCCCCTACCTGTATGGACGACCGTTCAAGGTGGTCAGCGATCACCACGCGCTGAGCTGGCTTGCCCATTTGAAGGACCCCGCTAACTGCTTCGCTTGATGGAGTCAGCGCCTCCAGGAGTTCGACGTCACCGTTGTTTACAAGTCCGGACGCAAGCACTCTGACGTGGATTGCCTCTCACGATCCCCTGTACATGCACCGCCGTCGCACGGTGATGAGGACTCCTTCCTGGGACCAATCAGCCCCAGCTCGTTTGCACAGCAGCAACGCTCAGACCCCGACCTAAAACTCCTCACCGAGTACCTGGAAGGCGAGGTTTCTTCACCCCCCGCTTCGTTCAAGCCAAGACTGTCTTCCTTCTGTGTACAGTCATGTCCTCGGCAAGAACTTCACTGCCAGCAAAACACCTTACCTCCTTGTAGTACCTGCTTGTTTCCGCGAAGAAATTCTACAGGTTTCACTCCACGAGCATACAGCTAGACATCTCGGGTTTTCTCGCACCCTCCACCGGAATCAAGACAAGTATTACTGGCCCCGACTGTCTGCCGATATCGCACATTATGTGAAAACCTGCCAAGATTTCAAGCGACGAAATACCCCTCCCACCCGAACAGCATGATTTCTGAACCATATTGAAACCTCCTCTATGCCCTTTAAGCAAATCGGCATGGACGAGCGTCACCCTTTCCCAAAGTCAACGTCTGGAAATGACTACCCGACCCGCTACGCCGAGGTAAAAGCCCTACCTAACGGAGCAGCAGCCGAAGACAGCAGATTTGTGTGGAGTGCATTCTGCTGCGATACGACGCTGCCGATGCGCTCATCGCGGATGGGTGCACAACATTCTTGGTGGAACTAACGGAAGCCATCTTGCGTTACAGCCAAACCAGCCGCCGGAGGATTACTGCACAACATCCACAGACCAACGGACAGACCGAGCACCTGAAGAAACCCATCACCGATATGCTCGCCACGTATGTCGATGCCGAACACAACACCTTTGACGCCATCCTGTCCTACGTCGTCTTTTCCTAGAAACACGCCGTGCAGGAGACCACCCAGATGACACCTTTTAGGCTCGTGCATGGCAGGAAGGCCACAACTGCGCTAGACGCCATTCTGCCCAACGTTACAGAAGAAAAGAACGTCTGCGTCGCCGCCGACCTTCAGCGTGCAGAAGAAGCCCGACGACTTGCCCGTTTCAGGATCAAAGACCATTAGCGGACCGACGCCAGGCAATGCAGCCTACAGAGACGCAACGCGGGATACAAACCAGGAGACAAAGTATGGGTTTGGACGCCCATTCGCCGCCGTGGATTAGGTAAAAAGCTTTCGCGCCGCTGCTTCGGACTGTGCAAGGTTCTTCTTCGGCTGGGTGAACTGTATTATGAAGTCATTCCTGACGCAATGCCTGCACCCTAGTGACTCCCCGTACGACCAAAAGTTGTCCATGAAGTCCGTCTGAAGCCCTATTATTCGCCCTAAAGGATGCTGTTTCCACACTCAGTTTCTTTTCGCACGATCCGTTTTATTTGTGGCGAGTCGCCTTGTTTGTTTTAATGCAATCGAGTCGATGCTTCTTTGAGAGGGGAGTCATGCCGCGAATCTTTGCAGTATTTCTTTGGTCAGTTTTCAAAGCTACGTTGTTCCGTAACTTCGGACGCTTTTTCTCGAAAGTTTGTTACCGCCTTTAAATTGAGCTCGTCCGACAGCGGTGGGCATTCTGTTCGACGACCGTCGAGCACGCGTGTTGCAACGCCGCCGCCGAGTCACTCAGTCAATTGTAGGCGCAAATTACCCCAAATAAATCTTTTTGTTTAGACACTATTTGCGCAACTTTTCTGTTCTTCGGACTGCAATCGTGACAATATTGAGAAATTGAAGGGAATCAGTTTTCGAACCGTGCTTGGTGTTTCCTATGTGTTTCCTATGTGTTTCCTATGGGGTCGAGGTTGTCAGACGCTTCTAACTGAGCGACAGAAACCTGTCAGTGGTAAGAGCTGTAAACGAATTGAAAGACAACTCATTTGCGTTGCTGACCTCCAGCAAAGAGATTCACCGCTGCCGAACGACGATGAGGACGCCTTCCTTTGGCCTTTAACCAAATCACCGGGTGTTACGCAGTAAGACGTGGAGACATTTCTTTTAAACACTGTGGAATAATGATGAATGCGCTCAATGCAGTCTTTATAAATTCGAAGACGCATTATTTACATTATCATCCGCAAATAAAAGAGATTTGTTAACAAATTTAACAAATTAACTTTCATTTCTTGGCTTTAGAATCCTTGAACATGTTTGCCAAATAGACAGCCGCCAGCATAGATGGCGAGCACAGCTTTTAAAACGTTGGTATCGGCAGTTTGGCTCGATATATGAAGTGTGAAAAACATGGCTTTGAAAACTTATCTGTGCTTTTGCTCGTTGCTCGTTCTCAAAGTGGCGTCAATTCAACATTTAAGGCAAGAAGCACTTATGCATTGAAGTGTTCTTTTTTTTTTGTTCAGACCATGATGGCGTATTTAGCAGGACCACACCCTTCGCCGCGACATCGATTATTGGATTTGTAGCTCGTGAAATCAAAACTGAGAGCTCAAAGACGCAATTCTGAAGTCTGATATCTATGACGTTGTCAAATCAGAATTTTTAATACCCTAGCACGGTTCGAAAACTGATTCCCTTCAATTTCTCAATATTGTCACGATTGCAGTCAGAAGAACAGAAAAGTTGCGAAAATAGTGTCTAAACAAAAAGATTTATTTGGGGTAATTTGCGCCTACAATTGACTGAGTGACTCGGCGGCGGCGTTGCAACACGCGTGCTCGACGGTCGTCGAACAGAATGCCCACCGCTGTCGGACGAGCTCAATTTAAAGGCGGTAACAAACTTTCGAGAAAAAGCGTCCGAAGTTACGGAACAACGTAGCTTTGAAAACTGACCAAAGAAATACTGCAAAGATTCGCGGCATGACTCCCCTCTCAAAGAAGCATCGACTCGATTGCATTAAAACAAACAAGGCGACTCGCCACAAATAAAACGGATCGTGCGAAAAGAAACTGAGTGTGGAAACAGCATCCTTTAGGGCGAATAATAGGGCTTCAGACGGACTTCATGGACAACTTTTGGCCGTACGGGGAGTCACTAGGGTGCAGTCATTGCGTCAGGAATGACTTCATAATACAGTTCACCCAGCCGAAGAAGAACCTTGTACAGTCCGAAGCAGCGGCGCGAAAGCTTTTTACCTAATCCACGGCGGCGAATGGGCGTCCAAACCCATACTTTGTCTCCTGGTTTGTATCCCGCGTTGCGTCTCTGTAGGTTGCATTGCCTGGCGTCGGTCCGCTAATGGTCTTTGATCCTGAAACGGGCAAGTCGTCGGGCTTCTTCTGCACGCTGAAGGTCGGCGGCGACGCAGACGTTCTTTTCTTCTGTAACGTTGGGCAGAATGGCGTCTAGCGCAGTTGTGGCCTTCCTGCCATGCACGAGCCTAAAAGGTGTCATCTGGGTGGTCTCCTGCACGGCGTGTTTCTAGGAAAAGACGACGTAGGACAGGATGGCGTCAAAGGTGTTGTGTTCGGCATCGACATACGTGGCGAGCATATCGGTGATGGGTTTCTTCAGGTGCTCGGTCTGTCCGTTGGTCTGTGGATGTTGTGCAGTAATCCTCCGGCGGCTGGTTTGGCTGTAACGCAAGATGGCTTCCGTTAGTTCCACCAAGAATGTTGTGCACCCATCCGCGATGAGCGCATCGGCAGCGTCGTATCGCAGCAGAATGCACTCCACACAAATCTGCTGTCTTCGGCTGCTGCTCCGTTAGGTAGGGCTTTTACCTCGGCGTAGCGGGTCGGGTAGTCATTTCCAGACGTTGACTTTGGGAAAGGGTGACGCTCGTCCATGCCGATTTGCTTAAAGGGCATAGAGGAGGTTTCAATAGGGTTCAGAAATCATGCTGTTCGGGTGGGAGGGGTATTTCGTCGCTTGAAATCTTGGCAGGTTTTTACATAATGTGCGATATCGGCAGACAGTCGGGGCCAGTAATACTTGTCTTGATTTCGGTGGAGGGTGCGAGAAAACCCGAGATGTCTAGCTGTATGCTCGTGGAGTGAAACCTGTAGAATTTCTTCGCGGAAACAAGCAGGTACTACAAGGAGGTAAGGTGTTTTGCTGGCAGTGAAGTTCTTGCCGAGGACATGACTGTACACAGAAGGAAGACAGTCTTGGCTTGAACGAAGCGGGGGGGTGAAGAAACCTCGCCTTCCAGGTACTCGGTGAGGAGTTTTAGGTCGGGGTCTGAGCGTTGCTGCTGTGCAAACGAGCTGGGGCTGATTGGTCCCAGGAAGGAGTCCTCATCACCGTGCGACGGCGGTGCATGTACAGGGGATCGTGAGAGGCAATCCACGTCAGAGTGCTTGCGTCCGGACTTGTAAACAACGGTGACGTCGAACTCCTGGAGGCGCTGACTCCATCAAGCGAAGCAGTTAGCGGGGTCCTTCAAATGGGCAAGCCAGCTCAGCGCGTGGTGATCGCTGACCACCTTGAACGGTCGTCCATACAGGTAGGGGCGGATTTTCGACGTATCCCAAATGATGACAAGGCACTCCTGCTCACTTGTGGCATAGTTAGCCTCGGCCTCGGAAAGGGAATGGCTAGCGCATGCGATGACTATTTCCGACCCGTCGTGTTTTTGAACGAGCACGGCGCCTAGCCCCACGCTGCTTGTGTCTGTATGAACTCTTCATCAAAATGCGTGAGTATCGATGGGGACTGTAAACGACGCTGAATTTCTTTGAAGGCTTCTGCTTGCGGCGCTTCCAATTTATATCGCACGTCTGCCTTGGTCAGCTAGGTGAGGAGCTTGGTTATGCGCGAAGAATTTTTCACAAATCGTCGGTAAAATGCCCCTACGCCAAGGAATCTGCGCATTGCTTTCTTGTCAGCCGGCGGTGAAAACTGTTCAATAGCAGCTGTTTTTGCGAGTTTCGTCGTACTCCCTCCTTGCTAACGGTGTATGTAGAAACAGGAGCTCTTCATAAGCAAAGTGGCGCTACTCAGCTTTCAATGTTAGGCCAGACGACTCGATGGGGTCTAGTACTGTTCGAAGTCTTTTCAAATGCTCTTCACTATTCGCGGCAACGACAACGACCTCATGTAAATATACCAGAAAAATTTGCAACTTCAGGTCTGCCAGTAGTGTATCCATTACTGCTGAAAGGTCACTGGTGCGCAACAAAGTCCAAAAGGCATCACGTTTAACTCGAAGAGGCCATCCAGAGTGACGAATGCCGTCTTCTCGTGATCTCTTTCATCGACCTCAATTTTTTCGTAACGGCTTTTGAGTTCTATCCATGAGAAATACTTGGCATTGCAGAGCCGCTCCAGTGTGTCGCCGATGCGGTGGAGGGGATAGACGTCCTTGTTTGTTATGTTGTTCAAGCGGCGGTAATCAACGCAGATTAGATGTGCGCAGTCTTTCTCACTAGAACAACCGGTGCCGCCCATGGGCTATTTGGAGTTTCGATCACGTCGTCGCGAAGCATTTCTCCCAAATGGTTCCGGACGGCTTGTAGTCCTCGCGGCGGCACGCGGTATGGGGCTTTGACGGGGTTGTAAGGCGTGCTGGTCGGTTATAAAGCGATGCTGGGCAACTGGCGTTTGTCAGACCTTCGGCGATGAGGAAAAATACTCGCTGTAGCTTCGAAGCAGAATGCTGATCTGGTCTTGTCTGTTCCGGGGCAGGGCTGGGTTGATGCCGAAAGTGGGCGAGTTTTCTTGGCGAGGCGGATCATCTGCGGATGCATCAGAGAGGCCGGAAGAGTCTCGTACGTCGGATGTTTCGTTGAAGAAAGCAATCGTCGCTCTACTGTTAATGTGCCAGTATTCTTCGCTGGAGTTAGTCAGCAGTACTTCACCCTGGCCTTTGCAGAAATGTGCGTTGCCTTTTGCGATGAAGACTCCTCGGTACAGAAGCAACTGCAGGTTCCCCTCGATGATGGCTTCAGCGTTATTGGCTTTCGTGGCGCCTACGGTCACGATACCGCTTGAACAGGGTGCGACGCTCACTTCTTCCTCCAGGACAGTCAGGGCAACGTGATTTTCCAGAGTTCTCATCGAATGGATGGCCTCGTTCGTCGAAAGTGTGATCAGCTTGGATCGCAGGTCGATGCACATTAAGGAAATCTATGCAAAGTGTAATTTCGCGGGAACATTGCCGTAGCAAAACGAAGGTCGCCGGATAGGTATGTTTTATGACAGTCACTCGCGCTGTGCATCGTCCTGATGGCGTTATAAGATAGCCCCCTGCGGTGCGAAACTGTGGGCCGTCCCATGCAGTCGTGACTTTCTCCAGCTGCGCAGCGAATGTTCCATCACCACCGAGTAATCTGCCCCTGTGTCGACTAGTGCGGTAACTTTCCGGCGGTCGATAACTACTTCTAAGTCGGATGTCCTGGCTCTTGCGTTGCACGTCGTCCTGGGCGTCAGGTCGTGGCTACGCCGGGTATGGCAATCGTGAATAGAACGTGTAGTTGAAGCTTTTCTCGGTAGCGGCCTCGTTTTGAAGGAGGATCACGTCGCAGTCGAGGTTGTCGTTGTATGCGGCGTCGTCGTGTCGGGGGCGCAGCGTCTTCGTGAGGCATGGTCGTTGGAGGATCTTCGGTGTTTCGCTCGAGAGCAACCTCACCTCCAGAAGTTGCTGTCTTTAGTTTTCCCTACGGTGACTGGGAGACTTGCCCCGTAGCGCAGCTGCGTAGCAGTGGCGTGGCGACGTAAAGCACGAGGTTGACGGCGATCGTGCGCGCGATAGGCGGTTCGGCGAGTACTCTTCTCGACGCAGGTACTCGTCGATTTCTTGCGGACGCTGGCCGAAGCATGGGCGTGCTGCGTGAACGGCAAATCCACGAAGACCGATATGTCGGTACGGCCTGTGGCGAAGAATATGGCCGGCCGTACCGCAATAAAAGCACAACGACCGGATGTCGGAAGTCCTCAAGGCGTCGCATTTCCTGGGGCGTCAGTGTCGTTCCTAGGCTGGGCTGGCGGGGGCAAGGTGGTGGCGTTCTGGAACAGGTGGCTCGTCTCGGAGAGGACATAGGGCACGTCGTTGGGGTGAAAATGCGTACTTCACCGGCGCAGGTCATGACCTGGGGTTCTGTGGCCGCCGCTGTCCGAAGTGCCTGTTGCACTTATTCCCGCACCACATTCATGAGAGTCTCTGCTTGTGGCTGTGCGTAGGAAGGCAGCAGGCGTCGTAGTTCCTCGAGGATGGTTTCGCTAATAACTTCCCGCAAGGTGACACTGGTGGTGGTCGTCGTGTCCGGAAGAAATGCGCAGACAGAGGAACGGCGGTTGTACTGCCGAGCCCGGACGTCGAGGGTCTTCTCGATCGTGAAGGCTTCTTGCATGAACTCATCGACTGTTTTTGGCTGCTGGCGTAGGAGGCCGCCAGAGGGTTGTTCTTTTACACCCATTGAAAACTGAGCTTTTTTTCCTCTTTCATCTCGGGGTAGGCGCTGCGAATGAGGCGCTTCATATCTTCGACATAACCGCTGATGAGCTCATTCGGGAGCCAGATCCTGTACTCGAGAAACAATTCTGCTCTTCCTCACGACAGTGGTGAATACCTTCCAGAGTTGTTCCTTGAATAGCTCCCACGTCGTTAGGGACGACTGGTGGTTTTCGTACCACGTACATGCTGAGCCCTCCAGTGATACAAATATATGTACGATTTTAGCCGCATCATCGCTCTTGTTGAATGATGCCACGCGCTGAAATTGGTCCAACCTTTTTTCGACGTCTTCGCCTAAGGATTCATTGAAAGTTGGCGGCACCCGCGACGTTTGCAGTATGATCGGTGTCAACATCTTTGGCGAAATTGCGGTGCCAGTAGCAGTGTCTTTTTCGCTGTCTGGTGTGTTCCGGCAGGGTCCCGAACACAGGCTCCTCTCCCTGGAGACGTCGGCTGGCTCGGTGGACAGCTGGCTCGTCCTCAGGTGCGGAGCGCAGAGGGCTGGCGTCACGACTTGAAAGGGCCGTCCGGTACATTGAAGGCTACCCGCACCTCCATCAGATGTCACCAAGTGGTGACTGCAGTCCGAGGAGCAGAGAGGTCGCGAAAATGGTGTCTCAACAAAATTCTTTATTTGGGCAAACTTGCGCCACAAATGGCTGAATCACTAGGCGGCGGCGTAGCAATAAGCATGCCCGCAGCTCTCGGCCGTGCTCAATTTAAATCTTATAGCGAATTTTCAGGATAAAGCGTGCAGAGTTACTAGAATGGAACCACATAGAATCAACTTTGCCTGGATGCGATCAATCGAGACAAATCTGGTCGCGCCTTGCATCGCAAACGAAGCGATAAAGCGTCGTGCTGGCAGCTTCGAAGAATGGACAAACAAACACATCAGAGATTCTCGGAAATATACTCTACCGCCTTGGCAGCAGTTTTAAAAAAACTCATTAGTTTGTTTTTTTTTCCTGCCTCTATTAGCGCCCCGTCAAGAAAATAATGTCTGCCTTCGTTACAATCCGCTCGTACTTAACACATGGAAGAATACTAAAGGGGGTTTTGTAAAAAAATAGCTATATTCAACAAAAAGCACCCATCATATATTTGTGATAAATATTACCAAGATCGCAATGCCTGCCATTTTAAAATAAGGTGAGGTTTCTCGAGTGAACTGTAAAGCGAATGGCATTGTTTTGAACAAATTACCACTTGAGAGAAAGGATACGTTTTCGCGCTACGGTGTCTGCGATTGTGCACACGACATTTCTGAATTTTTCAAAGCGTTACGCGCTATTATCATTCGATAAGTCATTTCGGGTAAAGAACGAATCAATACCGGACAGAACTGCAGCGCCTTCAGAGTCTCAGGAAAAAAATTTTTCTATCATGAGAAATACAGATAAACTTTTCGATAGTCTAAAACCCGCGGAGGAAGTACTATCCATTGCTGGCGCCTTTTTTTCTGACGCGCAGGATTGCGTCACTAAACGGATTATTAACGCGACAGCGTCAAGGAGCTCATGTCGCAGAACAGCTGGTGTCGTCGGCGTCGGCGTCTTTGGCAGTGAGCGAAAAATGGCGCATCTAGGTTGACACCTGAACCGCACCGTAAGGGGAGGGGTTTTAACATGACAGCGTTAAGGATTGATTGATTGATTGATTGATATTTCTTTCTCTTACGGCGCGATTCGCGTGTCCACCGAGATATGTGAGACATGCGTCCTTTCTTAAATTGTCCAACGAGCCACGCGTCGCGCCGAACGGGCGATGGCATTCCGCGTACTCTTCGGTAACGCTGCTACACGGTGTCGCGTCTCACTCTTAAAAACGAAGTTGAAGGTTCCTCTAAATTATTTAATATGTTGCCGTTGGGAAAAAGCCTCAGATAAGTGAAAAAATTATGTGCACATTAGTACATTAACTTGATGAATGAGGCTGAAATCGGGCGTGCGTGAGAGCTTTTGTTGCTGCTTGAATTCATAGTTTTCGAACCATAACTGTTAATGTTTAGCAAAAGGGGGGTACAAATATGAAAAAAGTATTTCGGATTTTTTTTTGCCAGTCGAAAACATTGGTTCTTTTAATAGTGTATAAGACGACAATGCAGCAAACATTTTTTTTTCTGACAACTGCTGAAGACCCCTAGAAACAAGAAATTTCCTGATATCTCTAAGGATTTAAGAGGACATGAAGCCCAGTTAAGGCTAAAACGCATTGTTTTTCAATGCTAACAAAAGCAAAACAAACTACGAAAGAAAATGGCAGTAGCTCTGGGACTCAATCACATAGTACAAGTATGTACCCATAAATGAGCTAGGTATGAAAAGAAGGGGCAGAGGAGGGCATGGGAAGGCTCTTTGGGTGTTTTGTGAAGACAGGCAATATATATTGTAAACATTCACCTCTTTAATTGAAGGTGCGCGCATACACACTTCGAAGGTTTGTACTAGTTGCTGACACCTGGATCTGTAGTAATTGAACGTTATGATAGGTGGCCCTATTCCAGCAGAATTGTACGCAGATATCTCTACGCGCATCGCGCAGTTGATGTTAATGTATTTTTCACTAAGTAAGCCTCGGGCACAAAGATTATGTAGGAGATACTAGACACGTTTAAGGGTAGAGGCCAAAGACCTAAGTACACCGTTGAAATGCCAAAGAACAATTTCACTATTTAGCACTGGGCCTCAACTTGGGCCATGTTTGTAAAGCAGCACTGTCCGCAGTTATGGAAGCAACAGCTAAGTTTTCAAATCTTGGCATTCATATTTACTTAATCGAGGCATGTCTTGCATTCCGTTGATTTGGCGGTAGCACAATGCGTGAGTACTGAACCAGGAAAAGCATCCAGCAGATCTCCCTAGGCAAAAGGAGGCTCGTTTCCGAGACGCTACAGCTGTCGGTTTCCGGTTCGAACGGGACCGGGGCGGCCGGGCATCGACGGAGGCGAAACTCAAAAGGCGCCCGTGTGCTGCGCGATGTTAGTATACGTTAACGATCTGTATGTCTGTCTGTTGTTGCCAGAAAGAGAGAAAAGGAAAGCGCACTGGCCTGCTCACTGGCTCCAGCCGAGCCACAATCGCTACCACGTGCAGAGAGTAGGAGAGTTGAAAGACAGGATAGCAAAGACGCGCTAAAGACAAGGCCGATCCCGGAGGTAGTGCAATACCGGGCCAACCGATGGCGGGAGTGAAGCATCGTTCAAACTCTCCGTTAGATTTCTAAAAATAACTCCAAATGGACCCGTAACAGATACTATACGGGGTCCGGACATTCCCTATACGTTAACGACCTTCAGGTGGTCGAAATTACTCGGGAGTCCTCCACTACGGCACCTCTTTCTATCTTCTTTCTTTCACTCCCACCTTCCTCACTTCCTTTACGGCGCGGTTCGGGTGTCCACCGAGATATGTGAGAAAGATAGTGCGTCATTACCATTAACAATAATAATACTTGGTTTTTGTGGAAAGGAAAATGGCGCAGTAGCTGTCTCACATATCTTTGGACACCTGAACCGCCCCGTAAGGGAAGGGATAAAGGAGGGATTGAAAGAAGAAAGGAAGAAAGAGGTGCCTTAGTGGAGGACTCCGGAATTATTTCGACCACCTGGGGATCTTTAAAGTGCACTGACATCGCACATCACACGGGCGCCTTAGAATTTTTCCTCCATAAAAACGCAGCCGCTGCGGTCGGGTTCGCACCCGGGAACTCCGGATCAGTAGTCGAGAGCCCTAATCACTGAGCAACCGCGGCGGGTCTCATTACCTTTCCTCAAAACTCATTTTCGGCTGCGTTTTTATGGAGGCAAAACGCTAAGGCGCCCGTGTGCTGTGCGGTCAGTGCACGTTTGAGATCCCCAGGTGGTCGAAATTATTCCAGGGCCCTCCACTTCGCACCTCTTTATTCCTTTCTTTTTTTACTCCCTCCTTTGTCCCTTTTCTTACCGCGCGGTTTAGGTGTCCATCGATATGAGACTGATACGGAGCCGTTTCCTTTCCCCCAAAACCAATTAATGTTAATATCATAATGTAAAGGTTCCGCCATGTGAAGTCCTGGTATTCAGATGTGAGTCTGTACGCACGCATGTGTTGGATATCAATGTTGTTACACATAAATACATTGTTGCTTCTCCTCAGTGCAGTGCGTTTCACACGGATAAAGAAAGCGCTGATGTAGCTTTAATAGCGGCTTGTTTAATATTTAGCGAGAAGCTGGTCCACATCTTTGCTCCGGTGCAAAGGAGACGAGACTTGCCCAGCCGTATCGAATTCGGAAGCGTTCATAACGATCGATCCTCAGCAGCAAGTTTTCGCTTAAAAATGGGCGCAGTCATTAAAATCTACTTTTGCGAAGTTGTACTATTTCAGCAGATCGCGATATTTGGACTTCGGAGAAAGGGACTAAAAGTTGATTCTGCAAAGCATCATAATTTCTCTCTCCTTGAATTGTCTCAAGTACGGCTGTGCTGCAAGCTTTACAAAAAACTTGGTTTGACTTGGCGCTTGACTTTTAATATTGAAACAATTGCCTACACGCATCTATGAAAGCCGTCAGTTCCTTTCTAGCGCTGTGCACTGCGCACTTAGATGCGATATTCCACGGTGTTTGAGCGCAGCAAGCGCGGTGTGATGTCAACAGCACAGCTCGTATATAGACGGCTTACAATGCCATAAATAGCGGCTTCTTTTTTTGAGCACGTGGTGACGCCACCGTCACAGGCCTTCTGATCGCTTGTCGCCCGCCTCAATGCGATTGTAGCTTCGTGTGCAGGTAGAAAGGAGACATTATATTTCGACGAAGCCTTAGAAGGACATGTGGATATCATAAATTTATCACTTAAGGCATGGAACCTTGATCGCTCTTTATGTTAGACTGAACCGCTTAATAACAATAATAGTTGGCTTTGGCAAAAGGAAACGGTGCAGTATCTGTCCAATATATTGTTAGACACAAGAACTGCGCCGTAAGGGAAGGGGGAAAGAAGAGAGTGAAAGAAGAAAGGATGAAAGAGGTGCCATAGAGAAGGGCTCCAGAATAATGTCGACCACCTGGGGATGTTTAACGTGCACTGTTATCGCACAGCACACGGGCGCCAGAGAGTTCTTCCACCATAAAAATGCAGCCGCCATGGTCGGGTTCGAACCCGGGAGCTTCGGATCAGTAGTCGAGCGCCCTATCTACTGAGCAACCACGGCTCTCCACCTCTTCGAATCAACGAATTAGTTACCTTAACACTCCTCTTTCATCTTTTGTGTCTTATCATTTAAAGCGGCAAGATTTAATGCCCTTTTAGCAGCGCTGTTCGTTGACATATTGGCGAATACATTCAGGGATCCCTCCATAGGGTTCATATTCACGGTCGTATGCCTTAGTCGTGCGCCTTCCTCGTACCGTGCCCACATCGCTGTGGCGTCCCCACCAGGAAAAGCTGTAAATCATGGATATTTTGGAAGGAACCACGATTACGCCCGACGAACTCTGGGCACCAGGACACAAGCGAAGGAGGAAGATACGTGCCGCTAGAGAAGAGCGGGCTTAAAACAGCGAAACAGCGAGCCCAGGAGAGGCATACTGTTAGGAAATTGGCGGCCAAGTCATTCGAGCGTCAGCAGACGCGCGTTCCAGACGGCGCCGAGGAAATTGTTCTCTGACCACATGGCGGCCTACTTAAGCTTACCAAATATGGAACGACACATTTCACAGACATCATCAAATTGTCTTCGGTGATCAACCCACGCGAAGAGAACGAGGATACGCTAACTACAAATATTAAGCAGCACTCCATTCTCGTCATTACTACGAGTGCGGAGAGGAAGTTGAGGTATGCCAGTTTGAAAAACCTCAAGTTCGGCACTGAAAATGTGGAGACTTCCGCCTAAGTGGCCACCCCCGACCACTGCAACAAGCGTCCGCTCGGGGTTCCGCTTGGTTCCGCAGAGTTTCGCGGGGCTCCACTTGGTTCACGGTGTCCATCCGCAGTGTCCATCCACAGTGTCCATTTACAGCGCAGCGGCAAGGCACGCTCGGGTTTCCGCGGGGTTCCGCGGGGTTCGGCGGGATCCACAGGATTCCGCTCAAACACTCTGTCGAAGAAATTTCGTACCCTCTAGACAGCAAGGATAACCCCGAGATTCGAGGCGTCCACAGGCTGGGCGAAGTTTTCAAGTCGATCTTCCTTCTCTTCAAGGAAAAAGAAGTGCCAAAATGGATTCATCCCAACGTGCGCTGCACAGGTGCCGGCTGTACCGCAGAAAATACGAAGTGTGCGTCGCCTGTGGCCGGCTCGGGCATTGCGATGACGCGTGCCCGGATCCGAAGAACGTCTAGTGACTTGGCTGTGGCCTCGAGAACCCATCACGGTAACACAAATGCGAGCTAAATTGTCAGCTGTGTGGCAAAGGCCACACACTAGAATACCCCAAGTGTCGTGAACTTTTCCGCACTCCCTACAAAGTCAAGAAGAGCCAGTAGGAGAAGATGGAGCAAGCAGCGACGACTGGTGGAGGACACCAGAGTCGACAACACGAACCCAGAGGGAGAGAAGACTTCAAATCCCGCGATCACTATTTCCCGAAAATGGAAACGAATCAAGGCAGACCACCACCGCCGCCCAGAGGGCGCCCCGATTCCCGTGCCAGTAAACCCCCTCATGGAGCTTAAAGTAGCGACCTTCTCCTCCCTGCATCTCCTATGTCGGTGCTTCTTCTCTCGGATCCTCTCGGGCGGCGATGGTGGGGGCACCTAGGCGGGGGAAGCTAGCAGACGCTTTCAACACTCACCATTTGGTGCGCAGTAGACAGCGCGTATGTTTTCTGCTTTGGCTTCATTCAAAATGAGATCACGCTATAGATTTCAAGAAACAATTATGAAATACGTGCCCCGAGGAACGCTGCATTTCATTATCGATGCTTTTTGTACTGCGATCGCTTTGAATGCGGTGCGCGCGTTACAGGTGGTGTGCGCGATCGAGCTCGCAGACTGTTTTTTTTTTTCAACGCTCGCGCTTTGGCGTGCAGTGGACCCAGCGGCCAAATAATTTGTTTGTTGCATTTACTGCTTTCGTGTCGGCCGCAGATAGATCATGGCATGGGAAATTCCAAAATATTTACCCAAGCAACTGCCCGACCCATGTTGCACTGTTTTATCGAAACTTTCTATACTGCGATTGCTTTGATTGCGGAGCACACTGTGGAAGCGGCGTGCGCGAGGGAGCTTGTGGCACACCAGTGAATATCTAAGGAGTGTTGCTTTTCGACCGGCGTCTTTTGAGCACACTTATTCAAAAATTAACTCCGCCAAGAGGAAATAAATTGACATAAGAGGAGACGTTCGGCCTATGTACTTTATATGAACAGAACGAGGTGTGTTTGCCAGTGCAGTCGGCTACACTGTTTAGTGCGTAGGAGCCTAGTCATCTCAAGTTTAATTTTTTTTTTGTGCAGGAAAGCTTGTCGATTATTTCGGAGCTACTATACATCCGACACTTCACAGGATAACGTTCGAAGGATCCGACTGACGGTAGTCCTTTGGTGCTTGTTTGTAAATAGGTGAATACGATGCCCTTGTTGCCCACTGTAACACGGTTGTGACCAGAAGAAAATTGATGTAGAGTTAATTGTTTGGATTGATTAAGAGCACTACAAGAAGGCTTTTAACCGCTGTTTCGCGCGCCGTTACAGCGCTGCAGGATTCACTACACTGCTTAAAGTTTAGTTGATTATCATCTTGGGTCAGAATAAACAATAGATTTTTAGCTCCCTTGTGCAGTTGCCAGGCACAACGCGCTGTAGCGAGAACTGTTGTAGTTAATTATTTGCCTTCGGTCGAAGCAACGTGCAAAAAAAGGAATTCCTGCGTTGAAAAACTAAAACTCGAGCTTACTCAGTCCTGCTTGAACCAAACATGCTGTTCGTTTAGGAAGTTGCTTGAACCGAAAATTGAAAACACATGAAGGAAATATCTGCAATTGTATTTCACGGAGGTCCTTGCTTGCATTCTTAAGTATTATCTACGCAGATACGAAGTATTCAAGCGATAGTTGCTGTTACTGTGCCCAACACAGTAATGACAGGGTATGAGGAATGAACCCTGACAGTGTAAACACGGTCAGCAGTGTGCGCGAAATGAAAGTTAGACTCGCACCGCGAGCAGAATCAACAGCATGGGCTTCAGTAGCGAGAACCAACCCTTTGGCATCGATCTCGTGAGCGAAGAAGTCTGACTGCAACAAAACAAACATGTCCAGCGATGCGCGCAACATGAAAGCGATACGAGCACCGCGAGCACCATAAACGGCGTGGCTCAGACAGCATGAAGCCCAGCTTACATGTCGAGCCAGCGAACGAGTCCGAATAGAACCAAGCCCCACGTAACGCGCTCGACAACACGGCTATACTTTCCGAGACTATCAGAGCGGAGGGGCTAGGACAACGAGAAGCGTGGCTTTCGTTGCACGCGAGCATTCGGAAGGAATCCATCTACAACAATGCCAGACAGCGTTAACTGCGAAGAATGACTGCAGTCGCTCGCACTTTACACCGAATCCCCGGAAAAAAACACTACTGACAAATGAAGAACGGCCACTCACTCGCAAATACGCGGATCCAGCACATTATCAAAGTTTTCCTGGCCTATCCTAATTCGCCAAGCCCTGCCGTTCGGCGAGCCGCGCTGCTTTTTCCGGGCGGAATGACGAAAACCTTTTCCCATTCCCTTCTCGGTTGTTTGTTCCGTAAGCGCAAGAGAAGCTTGGCATAGTAGCAGCCCGTAGGCGCCGTCAAAGATGGAGAAATGCTTCCCGCGAAACCTCTGTCGCTCAAAAGGAAAGGGGAGGGATTTCTACCCCCGACAATGGCGCCGGCGTCTGCTGCGGAGCCATAAAGCGCGAGCTAACACGTGACCACGGCGCCTCGGCCAATGAGAGGCTCGATTATCTGGCGGCGCACTGGGAGAGGAGAGCAGCGGGAAATTTCAAAGCGTTTTTTCAAAGAAAACCCAGTTAAACACATGATAGTGTACACGCCAGGACACGCGAACGTGGAAGGCAGCCGACAGGTCGACAAGGTAGCTCGAGGATACACTGCATATCGAGCCCCCTACGATATCGGTCTCGAGGACGCAGAGCCAGTCCCTAGAGAGTACTCGGCTATACTCAACCACTACAGGGGCAGCAGGAAGCGGTATCCCCCACCGCACAAATCTCTCGCCAGAGAAGGCTCCGTAGCTGGGAGGCTGCTACAAACAGGCGCATACCCGAACTTGAACTCACTCAGTAAGATATTACCACTGTTACGTCTCGCCTACCTACGACGCGCGGTATAGCCGGCGCGGATGCAACGGACGCCGCGGCTTCGTTCATCGCTGCCGCAACGCCTCCCGCCAAGCGCGTCCAGGCATGTTTCAGTGCCACGTGTCGTCGTGCGTGCGTGTGTGTGTGTGCTTGTTTTGCCCACGCTTGTCAAAGCGCGGCAGCCGGGGAGAGGAGCTCCTCAACTGGGAGGCGAGGAGGTCTGACCGGCGCCGGCCTGGCGGACGCGCCCGTCACGCCTGAACATGTTCAAGCGTCGCCGTATCGGATGACTCTTCCCAAGCCGTTCCCTCTTGCCCTCGACTCCGAGGGTATAAAAAAAAGACAGCTGCGCCGGACGCGAGGGAGAGACTTCGATTTCGCCCTTCGAGTAACGTGGTCGCCCTGACCGGCTGCTCTTTTGCGATGCCAGAATAAACAAGTTGTTCTGTTGCCAGTCGACTCATCCTTTGCCGGGACCTTCGAATGTTTCCAGCTTTGCCCCAGGCCGCCAGGCCAACGCTACCCTTGGGGCTTGAAACCCAAATGCAACAACTGGTTGCCAGCGGTGAGATCCCGACAACGGAGGCCAGCAGCGAAGATATGCGTTCAACTGTATGCTGAGCAGCACAACGACCATCCGGGAGCAGTGCAACGAGCCCTGTGTGATGACTGGTTGCCTGCAGCGGAACGACTGCGCTGAATTCTTGGCTGCGAGGTTTGGTGAGTGCGGGACTTTCTTCTTCTGAGTTTTGCCAGGCTTTTGTTACTGTCAGAAACAGAGCTGGTAATTGTGGTTGTCGTTGCTGCCGGGTTAGTTTGCGGCAAGACAATAGTAGGCAGTAGAGAAAGCAGCATTCGGAGCAGCCATGGATTTGAAGTCGTTGCGCAAACCGAAATTGCTGGAGCTTGCAAGAGAGTTGGGTCTGGATGTCTCAGACAAACTCAGAAAACCAGAACTGCTAAGGGCTATTCTTGAGTTGGAGGCTGAGGATGACGAGCTGTCGGAATGCCTTGAGACCATTGAGGAGAGGGAGCAAAAAGAGAAAAACGAGCGCGAACGTAAAGAGCAAAAAGAGAAAGACGAGCGCGAACGTAAAGAACAAAAAGAGAAAGAGGAGCGCGAACGTAAAGAACAAAAAGAGAAAGAGGAGCGCGAACGTAAAGAGCAAAAAGAGAAAGAAGAGCGCGACCACGCTTTAGAAATGAAGCGTCTCGAGGTAGAGATGGAACGCGCTCGTAATGGAAGTCAGGCACACGGTGCAGGAGAACGGGTATCGTTCAAAATGACTGACCTGATGCGGCCGTTTAAGCTTGGAGAGGACATTGGTTTGTTCCTGGTTAACTTTGAGCGAACGTGCGAGAAGCAGGGGTTCTCTCGGGAAACGTGGCCACAGCGCTTGCTCACTTTGTTACCCGGCGAGGCGGCCGACGTAGTCGCTCGCTTGAAGAGAGAGGAGGCAGAGGATTTCGACAAAGTGAAATCGAGTCTGCTAAAAAAGTACAGGCTGTCAGCGGAGGCGTTCCGTCGGAAGTTTCGGGAAAATGAAAAAGGCAGAAATGAGTCATATACAGAGTTTGCCTACAGGCTTATGTCAAACATGCAGGAGTGGCTCAAAGAAGAGAAAGCGTTTGGTGACCACGAGAAAATTCTGCAGTGTTTCGGGCTGGAACAGTTTTATAGTCGGTTACCTGAGAACGTGCGGTATTGGGTCTTGGATAGGCCAGACGTTAGTACAGTGGCTAAAGCCGCCGAGCTAGCCGAGGAGTTTGTGACGCGTCGGGCTCGCGGAGCTAAGGACGGTCAAAAGGGTGAATTTGGCTCCAAGTCTGAGAGGCCGAAGTTCACACCCATGAGAGCAAGGGGGGACACGCGTAGTGCGGATGCGAGTGAAAGCAGTCCGACCGAACGTAAGGAGACGGCGGCAGCCGAAGCCGAACGCAGAAAGCGGTTCGAGGCGAGGCAAGCGCGCGTGTGTTATACGTGCCAGAAGCCGGGTCACTTTTCTGCGCAGTGTCCAGAAACAAAAAGAGAAGTCGTGTGTTTGTCATTATGTAGCACTGACGAGAACATGAAGCTTCTCGAGCCTTACATGCGAGACTTCCTCGTGAACGGGAAAGAGTGCCGAGTGCTTCGTGATTCCGCAGCTACAATGGATGTAGTTCACCCCTCTTACGTAGAACCCGATATGTTCACGGGCGAGTGCGCATGGATTAAGCAAGCCGTGGAAGCTCATAGCGTGTGTCTGCCCGTAGCAAAAGTGCTTATTGAAGGACCTTTCGGAGCACTTGAGACGGAGGCCGTAGTGTCATCTAGGCTGCCCCCCCAGTACCCGTACCTATTTTCGAACAGGTCCGATCACCTCCTGCGCGAGAAGGGGCTTTTGTTTGGTGAGGCTAGCGTTCAGGCCTTAACCAGACCGAGAGTTCGGGAGCTCGCTGCAAAGGCGGTGGTTGCGGGGCCGACGTTGTCGAACAATGAAAAAGGGTCGGAGGCGCAGCAAGCTGATATTCCGAGCACGTCAGAACTGGATAAAATTGAGCCTGTAGCGTTGAAGGCACCAGCTACTGGAGAGGAAATGCCCGACACGGGAAAGTTAGAAGAGCTTCCGGTCGAGCTTCCGGGACTAGGCTCAGTGACGAACAGGGAAGACACTGATCAGGTCATTAGTGACTTAATCATTAAAGCACCGCTGTCAGCTGAGCAGAGAACCGAACTACACCAACTCTTACAAGAGTTTCAAGGTCAGTTCTCTGAGAGGCCTGGTAGGACTTCTGTCCTTACTCATGATATAGAACTTACCTCGCCAGAGCCAGTACGATCCAAGGCGTACCGGGTGTCACCCCGCCAGCGCGATATTATGGAGGCTGAGGTAAAGAAAATGCTACAGCTCGGTGTTATTGAGGCGGGTGAGAGTGATTATACCTCCCCTTTGATTTTAGTTGAGGTACCGGGCAAGGAACCTCGTCCTTGCGTCGACTACCGCAGGCTTAATTCTATCACTAAGGATCAAATTTATCCGATCCCTAACATCGAGGAGCGCCTTGAGAAAGTTAGTAGCGCTCAGTTTATTTCCACCCTAGATCTTGTCAGGGGTTATTGGCAGGTTCCACTTACAGAGGAGGCTAGTAGGTATGCGGCGTTCATTTCACCAATGGGAACATTCCGTCCTAAAGTTTTGAGTTTTGGTTTGAAGAACGCGCCATACTGCTTTTCAAGCCTCATGGACAAAGTGTTGCGGGGACAGGAAGAATTTGCTTTACCGTATTTAGACGACGTAGCGATATTCTCCGCATCCTGGTCTGAGCATATGGCACACTTGCGGGCAGTGCTAACCCGCCTGCGCGAAGCGGGCTTGACAGTCAAGGCTCCCAAGTGCCAATTAGCACAGGCCGAGGTTGTCTACCTCGGTCACGTGATTGGACAGGGTCGTCGCCGCCCCTCTGAAATAAAGGTGGCCGCTGTGCGAGACTTCCCGCAACCGCGCACGAAGACCGATATTCGGTCGTTCTTGGGTGTCGCCGGCTACTATCAGAGGTACATCCCCAGGTACTCCGATATCGCGGCTCCCCTGACGGATGCTCTAAGAAAAACAGAGCCCCAAACAGTCGTCTGGAGCGAGACAAAGGAGAGAGCTTTTAGCGCCCTAAAGAGCGCCCTAACAAGCCAGCCTGTGCTACGATCGCCAGACTATACCAAAGGGTTCGTTGTTCAGTGCGATGCTAGTGAGCGAGGCATGGGCGTTGTACTGTGCCAAAGGGACAATGGAGAAGTGGAACACCCCGTCCTGTATGCTAGTCGTAAGCTGACCTGTCGTGAGCAGGCGTACAGCGCCACTGAGAAAGAGTGTGCGTGTCTCGTGTGGGCCGTTCAGAAATTGTCATGCTACCTAGCCGGCTCGAGGTTTATCATTGAGACGGATCACTGCCCTCTCCAATGGCTGCAGACCATATCTCCCAAAAATGGCCGCCTCCTGCGCTGGAGCCTCGCTTTGCAACAATATTCCTTTGAGGTGCGTTACAAAAAGGGGAGTCTCAACGGTAACGCCGATGGCTTAAGTCGAAGCCCCTAACGTAGGAATCCGCCTCAAAGTTGTTGGTTACTGATGTTTTCTTCCTGAGGCAGGATTTTTAACATATTGCTTTTGTTTAGTGTTTCAAAGTGATTATGTGCTTTCTAGTGCAATTTTCCAATTTGTGGACGCGTTCTGAGTGCTGCTTGACTACTGTAAGGAACTAGGCAGTAGTATAAAAGGGGAAAGAGCCTGGCAGAGCTTAGTGAGGGTTGTCTCGTGCTTGCTGACTGAGCGGTTGCGTTTCGGCGTAGTTCTAACGCTTGCTGGGAACGAGCACAAAAATGGCAACTCTCCCGAAGTGACTTTACAGTGTCCTATGTGATCCTGAACCCGAGAACGAGGCCTTCTCTGTGCGCTGCGCTCAAGCAACGTCGAGGGACGATCGGTTTCGATTACGAGCATCATCGAGCGACATCCCTCTGGACAGCGGATGCAGTCCCCTGACCATCGGGATCTCCTTCTCCCGGCGGGGCGGTCTGTTACGTCTCGCCTACCTACGACGCGCGGTATAGCCGGCGCGGATGCAACGGACGCCGCGGCTTCGTTCATCGCTGCCGCAACGCCTCCCGCCAAGCGCGTCCAGGCATGTTTCAGTGCCACGTGTCGTCGTGCGTGCGTGTGTGTGTGTGCTTGTTTTGCCCACGCTTGTCAAAGCGCGGCAGCCGGGGAGAGGAGCTCCTCAACTGGGAGGCGAGGAGGTCTGACCGGCGCCGGCCTGGCGGACGCGCCCGTCACGCCTGAACATGTTCAAGCGTCGCCGTATCGGATGACTCTTCCCAAGCCGTTCCCTCTTGCCCTCGACTCCGAGGGTATAAAAAAAAAGACAGCTGCGCCGGACGCGAGGGAGAGACTTCGATTTCGCCCTTCGAGTAACGTGGTCGCCCTGACCGGCTGCTCTTTTGCGATGCCAGAATAAACAAGTTGTTCTGTTGCCAGTCGACTCATCCTTTGCCGGGACCTTCGAATGTTTCCAGCTTTGCCCCAGGCCGCCAGGCCAACGCTACCCTTGGGGCTTGAAACCCAAATGCAACACCACACAATACACAGACAAATTCCCATGGTGCCAAGAAACACCCACGCTATACTCCATAACGTGGGCGTTTCAGGAGATAGATGTGGTACCAATAATACCAAACCGGAGTGCGGAGAAGGAAGTGGGAAGGAACGCTCTACAGCGACCGTCAGGACGTCCAACTTGCCCTGATCCGACGGGCTCAGCTGGCGGCAGCAGCATGCAGCGGAGCCCTGGACTAGGAGCAGACGGCCACTGCTAAGAAGATGGAAAACACCATCTGATTCCGCGAATCTCACTAATCTTAGAGCTCAATAAAAGTTTTCCTCCTCCTCCTGCTCAAAGATTTTCGTTACTTTTGCTTCTTTGAGGGGCTTTACGAGCCAGTAGCCAGTGCAGGGAGAGCTCGAGCTCAAGAGTCCTGCCAATCCATGGATACAAGGTAGGAGCAAGGAGCGTAAGGGTGTGAGTTCTGCTAGGAAGGTCTCCCAAGAAAGTAATCACAGAGATAAACGTGATGCGGAAATTGAGAAATTCAAGCAACTGGCCCAAAAACTAACAGGGATAGTCGAATCGCAATGGTCGGAAATCCAAAACTTAAAGAAACCACAGAGGCGTCCCTCCCCCCACATGTGAAGCGCAAAATTCAAGACAATGACCTAATTCAAGGGATGGAGAAAAGAATGGAAAATTTAGAAAGGTTAGGTGCGAAGATGAATGAATTTATGAACCACATCAATATCCAAATTCAAGCTCTCCTCGGTTGAGTTGAGAAAGAGGCCGAGGAATGCCAAAGGTTAAGGAATGAGATGGCCGCCATAAACGGGTGGCAACAGAGTATGGAGCAGGTGGTCTCGCAACTAAAAAATGGCCAGCGCACAAATGAAAATCAAATCTTGCAGTAGAACTGTCGCGGCTTCCGGCGCAAACCGGCTGATTCTGCAGCAGTACCTTCCGCTTTTAAATGACACTAAATTTGATTGCTCTCCAGAAAACTGGGGCCCCCCAAATTTGTCAGGCTATCAGGCATTTCATGGTGGTACGGGGGAGAAATCCTCAGTCACAATGCTCGTGTAAAGAAATATCGCGGTTATTGAACACGATCAAGAGTCGAGAGAGATCGAGAACGTGTTTGTCAGAATTTTAACCAGAACACAGGACTCTAGTCTATTCATTTAAAATTGCTACAGCTCACCCAGGCAAAGGATGTTCAGGTTCAGGGCTATTCTTCGCAAGGCTCTCAAAATTTCACGCAACCAGCCCCAGTTTATAGTGAGGGTACTTTAATGCACATCACCAGGAATGGGAGTACACCCACCAATGCCCAAAAGACAGACAACTGTGGGAGGATGCGCATGACCTAGGGCTCACCCTGCACACGGACCCACAGAGTCCAACGAGGGTGGGCAATAGCCTTAGTAAGTTTACATTTCTAGATCTGACATTCTCGGAAAATTTAAAAGGTTTAGATTGGCCTAATTCAAGTCAAAATTTTGGCAGCGACCACTACATGATTGTTTCCATAGTGAAAGAAGGCCTCAAAATGCACAGGGCTCACGTACCGGCCGTCTTTGAGTAGGATAAATTTAGAGATATCAGGAGAGCTCAGCAATTCGATCCCATCAAAAACATGGAGGAATGGGCGACGGAGCTCAAATCGGACGGCAGAGAGGCGAAAAAAACGCAAGAAGAGGATAACGCCCCGGAGATTGCGGAAAGCCGTCTTCACCATATGTGGGAAGCTAAGAAAAGCATGGAGCGTCGTCTCAAAAAGCAGAAATAGAACCGCAACCTCAGAAGAGGGATCTCGAGACATGATAACGAAATCGAAGATCATACTTTCAAATTAAGTGCACAAAATTGAGACAACAAGTGTGATGAAATGAAGGGGAGCATGAACCTCTCCAAGACGTGGAACTTCCTCCGGTACTTGCTGAACCCTGAAGACTCGGAGACGCAATCTGGTATAAGATTGGCGAAAGTCGGACACGCGTTCGAAGGGAACCATGATGGTTTCATGAACACATTAAATGAGACGTACGTTGGGGAAACTTAGCGAACTCCACTTCCTGACTATGGCGGAGCGCTTAACGAGGCGCGGGACGCCCCCATCATAAAAGCGGAAGGGCAGAGATTGTAAGACAAAACGAGGTCGGCTCTTGGCCCTGACGAGGTAACGAATAAAATACTTAGGAACCTAGACGATGACTCGATTAGGTATCTAACGGAGTACATGCAGGAATGTTGGGAAAAAGGCGAGCTCCCACAACAGCGGAATACAGCAAGCATTATTTTAATACCGAAACCAGGGAAGCCTCCTCAATTGGCAAATTTACGACAAAATTTCTTAGCTTCATGGGTTGGGAAATTCATGAAGCACGTTATTCAGACCAGGATGATGAGCTTCATGGAGCAGGGCGATCTGTGGACAAATGAGATGGTCGGGTTCCGACCTCATTTGTGTACTCAGGACGTCATGCTTCAAATCAAACATGACATACAAGGCTCGAAGTCTAAAGATGCGAAAGCCACTTTGGTGCTGGACTTCACGAAGACTTTCGACAACGTCTAGCATGAGGCGGTTCTGGAAGGGCTGGAAGGACATATCGATACTTCAGGGACTTCCTGATGGGCAGACCTGCCTGCATGAAGTTCCAAACGCTGGAATCCCCCGCAATTTAGCTAGGGAGTAAGGGTACGCCCCAGGGATCGGTGCTGTCTCCTCTACTCTTCAACCAAGCAGAATTCTCCTGTTTGATCAAAGTCCCCCTCCTCCTCCTCCTCCTCCTCCTCCTCCTACTCCCTAGTATTCAACGTGGATATGAAAGAGCTCCCTGAGCGATTAGCAAAGCTCGAGGGATTAAAATTTAGTATACCAGGTGTCTCAGCTAACTCGAACCAAGTGTTAAAAAATAAATTATTGAAGATACGCGAGTGAGACGAGATGCATATTGGTGACAGCCATCTTACGCACCAGAGGCATTTTTTGTTTCGCAATTAATTATTAGTTGATTTAAGTTTAATTATCTAAATTAATAAATATTGACTTGAACAAAAAGTTGCATTTGAAGAGCTGTCGAGCACTTTCAGAAACCCCCATTCCATCATTTAGAAGAAGAAAATCCGCAGGCATGTCGTTTTTTCTGTGCTGCAGCGAAAGCCAACCAAATACAAAATAAACCACGTGACTAGCACATTCGCGCGCCAAGATCGTGTGGCTCTCAAGCGTGATTTGAGCAAACTAAATCACCTGCAGCCTTACTCGACGGCCCCGTACCAGCGGCAAGCCTATATGTTGGCGGCGGCAACTCGCACCGTCATCTGCGAACTGGCTGACGCGAACGAGACACCACCGCCAACATAGCGGCCTGCCGCTGCTGCGCGGGCGTGGAGTCAGGGCTGCTGGGGAATTCGTTTGCTCAAACGACGCTTGAGCACATGACATGAAGAGCCAATCTGACCAAAGTTGGAATAAAACAAAGTAGGGGTCCCACGCAAAAGGTGGAGGTAGATAGGGAAGTCAAACAAAATCTGATGATTCCCACCACCCCCCTGCCAAAAAACATGCACCCGGAATATAACAAACAGAAAAAACGAGCCGAAGCATTAGAAATTAGATTCGGCAAAATTTCGGAACATGGGGTGGCCTATGTAGACGCGGCGGGAGGTGGTGGCGGTTTTACGGTGGCAAGGGTCGTCAGCGGCCGGGGCAATCCCGTGACAGCGGCCACTTTGCGCGGGCGGAGCATAGAAGTTGCCGAGGAAATTGCGATTGCGTTAGCTTGCGTTGGAACGGAAGCAAACTGTCATCAGTGACAGCAAAACTGCCATACAAAATTTTTGCAAGGGAAGGATTTCGCCCTTAGCGGGCAGAATTCTAGGCCAGACGAAGTTAGGTAAGAAAATTCAAATAATTTAGTCTCGGTCGCACGAAGCCGCCCCCAAACCAAGGCGGCGCACGAAATGGTTCGAGACCTCTACCGCCGAACCGCTACAGGGCCACTCGATGATCGAGGGAGCGGAGAGCGCATGTTAAAATATGGGGAGATCGCGCAGCATTATCGATTGCAGCGCAGACTGGTACCCCCGCCAGACCCGAAATTAGGCAACCAAAAGCAGTCGCGTGGAGGCGACTGCAAACTTATACGTATCCGCATCCGCTTTTGGCGCACCACATGTTCCCCGAGGCCGGAAGCGATAAATGTAATTTTTGTGGCGTGAGAGGGACCCTCGACCACATACTATGGGAATGCCCGCACCCTCCCAGGGACACGCACAACATAGACAGTAGAGACACCTGGGAGACCCTGCTGCGCAGGTCCGACGATGAGGTCCAGCTCCTGCTCGTCCAACTGGCTGAAGATGCTGCTGGGACGCAAGACCTCCCAGCATGTGTCTGAGACGGCGGCACTCGCCCCCTGACCTGCGTGTCGGGGAGAGCATAGATCGCCTTCTTCCTTGGACATTCAAGTTTATTCCATCCAAAGACCCATCCCACCTGAGGGTTCATATTCATGGTCGTAGGCCTTTGTTTAGAGCCAGTTGCAAGGGAGAGTTTGGTAGCAAAAGCTATATTACGGTAGCATTCCGAGCCCTCAGTGTGGTGGTGGCACAGCCACGGCGTGGCGGCGCCGCCTCCGCCTCGTGATTGGTCACGTGACCAGCCAAGTGATGCGGAGAAACTGCTGCTGCTGGCATCGCGGCGCGCCGGCGAAACCGAGCTGCAAGAGCTGTAAGCATGAGCCGTGTCAAGCGGGACAAATATGAAGAAGGAACCCTACCGAAGTGGAGCGGCGAAAGACTGACTTTGCAATTCAACTGAGCAAGTTCTACTCGGCTAGCTGTAGCATTGCCGTCACTCGAGGTTTAACGAGAGATAAACCACCGCCATTTTTTTTCTTGTTGCCACCTGCACTTCGAGAACCAAAAATTTTTGTAAGCACAGAATACTGACAAATTTAATACATACGGAAAAGCTAAGCTTCACGTCAGTAATACGGTGCATCAAGCAGTCTTATATAGCTGGCGTACAATTGTTTGGAACGATTGCCTGATGTAAACATATCGCGCTCATAGCAAAGCAACAGGATAGAAGATTTTAAAATCGTTTAAAAATGTTCAGAGGACCTGCGTTTCACTGCAGAACATCGAAAAGGCAGAGCACTTCAATTGTATGATTGCTTCCTCTTTTTAATCATGACGATCGTGTATGCAGGCTCTATATGCCGAGGTAAAGGAAATCGCTTTTGCGTTCGCGCTCGCAACTCTCCGTGCTGACTAAGCGAGGCCTGTGGGCGTCTTATTTAAAACAGCTGTGAACATGTGTTGCGTGCGCAGCACAGCTGTTTATTTTGCCCCACAGGTCGAAAACCTGGCTAAATCCGGCTCTCCGACGGCTCTTCCAGTTTGTAGCGGAATGGCGTTTAGAGATGTCACAGAGAGTTAGCTTTGATTTATGCTTGCCGGAACACCAATCCGAAAAGAACATAAAGTATGAGACGAGGTCTTACCAGCAAAAAGTCTGTCATAAAGTGAGGGGAATTAACTCAAAGTGTGGCATACAACAGGTATTTTCTACGCCGCATAATGTGTCATAGCTATGCAGATTTGCCATTAAGGGCAGCGTCGCCGTGCTGGCTGCCAGAAGAAACATCATAGCGCCTATGTTCCTTACTGCACAGGTGTCGATTAGAGGAAAATACTCAGCTTTTGCCAAAGTGCACATCGGTCATACTGGCCTGTGTATTTCGTTGTAGAGAACGCACGTTCTCTGGGAACGAGTAGCGATAGATTATGCACCCCAATGCAATAATTGCTATCGGTGCTTCCCTGCACTGCATAGAACTGTAATCGTAGGCCGCCGCGAAAAACAGCTGGGAAGAGAAATATTGAAAGTGTCCCTTCATTGTGGTTTGATTGCGACTGCGTCAGTGAGACCTCTAGGACAATGCTTAAGAATTGCTGTTTATGGCCAAGTAAGGTTTGGCTGCTTTCGCACGTACATTATTCGTATATTGTCAAAGAATAAAACAAAAAGGCGCAGTAGCCCCTGACGCACAGAAGAGTGCATGCGCCAGGCCTTCAGCCAAAAAACTCAACCACGATTCATGACGTTGTGGTGTTATCGGCTTGCCGGCACTTCGCATTTGGAGTGAGCTGCGGAGTATCCTACTAAGGTTGGACGCTGAGGTTCGGATTAAGCTTTCCACCGTAGTCTTCTGTGGAGTGCTTGTTGTTTTGCACGTTCCGGCATAGGCACCGGCTGCCAGGTGCGTCCCGACGTTGCCACTTTCCTCTGACCCGCCTCTAGCCCCAACACGACGTTACTACAACCCCACTGACCTGATACCTCCACTACATATCTGAAGCCCCACTTACTTCCCACAGAAGAGAACACAGCACCGCCGCCCTTGTTGTGTGCGTACATGTGTGTACATGTGTGTGTACATGGGCCTCTGCGTTGGCATCCGGAGACCACAGGCTGTTTACTTTTCGTGTACCTGGATTCATCCGCTCATCTCTTTCATCATGACGGCTCGCCTTTCATATAGTCTTCTAAGTTCAACCATTTTGTCACGCCTGTCGTGACGTTCTGGGTTTCATTCTCTTTGCAATTTTCATAGCTCACGGGATTGGGACGATCGCTTTGTGGCCCTGGCTGGTGTCATGCACAATAAAATGGAGCAGTAGGCACTGGCGCAGGACAGAGCTCTCGCTCCAGGTCTGCAGCCGTAAAATCATGCCATCCTCATTCGTCTTGCTGTTTTGTTTTTATCGGCTTCCCTTCACGTAAATGCATCAAGAGTTGGCACATGAAACATCGTTTTTTGATCCCGCGTTGGCAATGCATTTTATTCTATTGTTCTGCCTGTGGCGGTTATGTTGCGCCAGTGGATGCAGACTGCGACTGCGCTGGTGGGCTGTTCACTGAATAAGTTTCGGTTTAAACCCAGTCGCGAGTACAGTTTGTATCGTCCTGGTCTTCTGTGCTTCGTCCTTACCTGCGCTGTCAAAACTAGGTATCCGAAATTTATTTGGAGCTGGTGACACTCAGCGAACCATATGTGACGTCTGGCTGAAGGACTATACAGTAGTCACGCACTCCTGCTGTGATAAATGACCACTGCTGGTAAAGGTATAAAACAAAGGTTTCTGGAATATTTTATTTGCTCGGTTTCGTGCACCGCACAAAGCAGACCATACCGTAGATACCCTTTGTAGACCAGAACGAGAAGTAATTCTGATTTGTTTGCCAGTTTTCTCAACAGGCTGAATGTGATCAAGACTTTTCGTTGCTATGCGCCCGCCCGCTTCCTCGCCTCTTCCCTCTTCCGCCTTTGACGCTCTCTCCTCTAGTTGTCCTTTTCTTGCTTGCTCTATCTGCACACGTGACCAGCAGAAGCTGAAAACTGATTAACAGATCAGAGTGCGCAGGTTAGCATCATTTTACATGACCAGGGTTGTAGTGTAACTTCAATGCACAATATTGAAAAGCCGTACGAACTGGAACCGTTGCTACCTTGTTCAGTACAATTAGGAAGGACTGTTTAATTACTGCAAGATGATCTTATATACTTGTCATATTGCCGGAAATATTTGCAGTGTTTGTTCGTTTTTTAAATCTGCCGCCACACCACCTTATCGCTTTCTTTGAGACGCAAGACGCGACTAGATTTATCTCGATTGATCGCAGCCAGGTAGAGCCGATTCTATGTTGTTCCGGAATGTTCTAGTAACTTTGCACCCTTTCGTCCGTCTTCATCGCTGCTTCGACTGCCGTCACCACTACGTGACAATATGTTACGCACAGTGAGTATGGTTGAAATAGTACAGAAGAAAGATAATACGAAGAAGAAAAAGAGCAGGAAGAGGAACGAAACGAAAACTTGTGTCAGAAGAAACAATAAAGACGTTGGCGAAGCGATACAAAGCTCGTGAGGTGGCCACGATGGCAGCCTCATAGGTTCTAGTCAATAGGACCATGCAGAGTTCGGTTCATTCCTGCAACTTGATAATTACTCTTTGGACAAAATGTTCTGTTTTTCGAGGAGGGAGGTGAGCAATGGGGATTCACTATCTCCTTCCAGACACCTAGCTACTTTCCGTGAAAAACAACCGCTACCGTTCCGGCCTCGTGGTACACTGCGCGCTCTTGTCAGCTTAAGCACACAGTCCAGTCGACGTTTCCGGCACGCAGCGCATCAACGTAATTCTTTCCGACCTCTGTCGCCGCAAGAAGGACTGCTAGCTGCTGCCGCCGAAGCTACCCAACAAGTCTCCCATGGTGTTCCGTGGACCTCCCATCATTCTTACTTAGGAGCTCTGTCAATATTACAAGGTATCAAACAGGCCCGAACGATGAGACACACAGCTCCGAGGCCTCGAGCTACTGCTCCACTTGAAGAGCAGTTTTTTTAATTTGTTGGGTTTGTGGTGTTATAAGTCTATTAGTCTACGTAATAGAGTGGGCTTTGATTTGATTTTCTTGCGTTATATCGGTTTTTGCTCTCTAAGATTTATGTTCTAAAAAATCGCTTGTCTTTAACTATAATCGCTGATGTGGTTATCGCGCTGAAAACACTCAATAATCTTCTTACAATAGTCAATAGAAAGCTGTCCACAGATATCACATGTGCATTGTCTTTACACATGTTATCGTGTAAAACTCAGGATATTGTTATTATGCAGTTGTATTTTTGCATCCTACATAAGTTTATACATGCGTGAACATCACTACTTTTATAAACTGGTTTGCACAGCTGTGAAAATGTTGACGCTGCAATAAAAATATTTCTATGCTTACTTTCGAGGCGTCTTCCTTGTCACTAGCGAGCAACCATTATCGCGTTGTAGCGTTTTGTAGAGCTCCATTGAGTATCGTTTTAATGGCGGTCAAAGAAAACCGCCCCTACCTATCAATACCCAGTGCAAAGAAATCACGCGATGCTCCACAGTAAATGGAGCGGATGAGGGCAAACACACCACAAAGGGGGAGGTAAAAGAGCAGCGACTCTAGAAAGTACCCAGAAGCCAAAGAGAATAGAAGTGAATCTGTATGCTCAAAAGCGCGATTTTTTCCGTGCAATTTACTGGCTGGATTTTATAAAAGGCTCACGATTGTAGACCTTCCATAAACGGTTCGTATCCAATTTTTCCTCGCTTGAATTTAGTTTTCTAGCCAATAGAGATTGATATATTGAAGCATAGGAGTTAGCTCGCAAGCCTTCATAAGGTAGTGCCTTAATTCGTTCCTTTAGTTTTCTTGAAAACGAAGTTAATGGCGTGAAACTCTTGATGTGCAACCTGAAAAGCAAAGCAATTGTTTGTTCTGCTAGATTGTTGGGTAAAAAAAGCCTTCGCTAATATATGGGCGTACCCTGTGCTGTCTGAGGGAAAGGCCGAACGCGGACAATCAAGCGTATCCGTAGTGTAAAGTTAGTCATGTTAGTGTTTTCAACTTTTGCTGCGTGCATGAATCTCGTCCTCACAAGTGGGGGGCTAAGTTTAAGGTTTTCAACTGTGACAGAGAACCAGATGGAATACAACATTTATATAAACAGCTTTTAAGGAGAATTCCTTTGAGATCATCGGGGTCTCTGCCGAAGCAGGGTTCCACCGTGATATCCATGCGTACACCTGGTGGCTTTCTCGGGCTTTTAATAATGTTTTCGGCGTTCACAGCGGCCGTTTGGCTGTGACTACCATCCGCTAAATTATCAGCGTTTAAAGGTAGTACCAGCAAGGTGGTAACATGAAATCTAAAAATAATATTGGTGAAGTGGTGTGGAGGAGTAAGCTCTACTCATGTCCTGGAATATCACTGTTAGTGCGTGAAATTAGAATGAGTGACAACTTGAGCGTTCAGATCGAGGTCTGGACTCTCAACTTAGGAAAATGACTGTGAGTGAATCAATTCCAGCAATGTTTATCCAACGAAAAGGCTCCTATTATTAGGCGCATGTGAACACCAAGCTTCCAACCTCGTTTCAAGACGCGGATCGCGATGATCCAGTGCAGCTGGTTGAAACATACAGACTTATCAATCTGAAAAAAAATTAACGAAGATGATTCGGTAGAATCGGGACCTGCAACACATCGCCATCCTCACACCATCGTTACCCTACTGAAAGTTTCAATAAGGTGTATCCCATAATTTCATACAATTTCATTCGCATTGTATGGAGTCAGTATTGAGTGTAAGGAGCCGGAGTGGACATTATAGAAAGCGCGTATGAAAACATATAGACTTCATATGACATCATGCAAATGTTATAGAAGTTCAATAGAAGTTTTATGGAATGTTCATGGACGCAATACAGAAAAAGTATGGGCATTCATACATATTTTTCATTTATTACCGACTTCTTGTCCCCATAATTTCATACGAGCGACTTGTATCAACCATGTCGGCATGGTAGGGGTAAATAACACGGGTCAGTACACAGTACAATTCTACTGTCAAACCGAACTAGTGTAAGAGAACGGAGGAACTGGAAGAATCACTGCCTTTCACCCACGCATCCGTAGAATCATAAGCGCTTTAGTAGGCCCTTGAACAATTGTATATAGATCCTGACTGAAACAAAACTATGAGGTGTCACAAAATACACACGAAAGGAAGCATCTTTATCGATCCCTGAATACCCCAAATTGCGCATGATACAGCAAAATGGCTAAAGTCACCCTATGCAGATGCTGCGATGAGAAGCCGTTTGGTTTCATTTCAACTAACGACGTAACAAAAGAAACCTAATAGCGCGGCAAACGATATTTTGAATCATCGCGGTTATCATTTTGACATCGCGGTCGAAGTAGTGATCAAAAATTTTCATGTGGTTACAGGTTGCATGTTTTTGGCGAACAAAAACATAACAGTGTCCAATTTTTTCCTCTTTTCACGCTTGAATCATTCTGGAATTTTTCGCCGGTGGCTATCAGTAAAAGATGGCAAAACGAAGCATGTGTCGAGTGCTTTTAATGAAATTCAATGGCGCAAAGCCAGTTTATTACTGCAGTTTTGCTCAGTGCCTTCACGCAATCTTCTCTGAATAATTTTTTTCTAAACATGCATTGCAGCAACTAAATGAAACCGGATTAAAAAGCTAAATCTCCTCCCAAGGCCAATCAAATTTAAGCGACTAACAGCAGTTTCTAACTTGTTCAGGACATGACAATGAGTATAAACAACTACTAAGATTGTAGTGCGAAAGAGGCTCCTACTCCCATTCATGTACAAAATTATCTTTACACCTACGCGTTTATTCTGACAAACTGCGTTGGCCATTTTTTAACCAATTAAAATTAAAAAAAAGGTCAATGCAGTTTGGCAGAATAAACGCGTAGGTGTACAGATAACAGCGGTCCTGAATTGGCGTGTACACGACTTCAGAAGCGTCAGAGCCGGCAGCAATTTTAGGCAGCTTAATAGACCATATGCGAAATGCGCAGCGCCATCTCGTTCACAAGTTGAGGCTTCGGTCTGCCATCTTCGTAACGGCGAGGAAGAAGCATAACCGCCATTACTCTATGGGAAGCGGAGACTGTATGCACAAGGCCCGCGTGGATTCACAAGCCGCAGATCGACCCACAACGTATAGCGAAAATGCCGACGCACTGCTGTGTCGCCTGGTGTAAACAGCGAGGACCCAAGGATTCAGGCGGTAACAAGGTGCGTGATATTTACTTTCACACCCCTGTAATTAGTGCCCGAGAGGTAGGGAAACATCGCTCGTACACGGTACCCCTTATTAATAGTCGTCTCTGTGAAAAAAAGATAAATAACCTCGAGTTGACTACAATTGACAATACCGTTTAGAGAAGTACCGTGTTCTACCTTAACCGATGTTAGTGATTGTGAAAGGCTTCCTTTCCTTCTCGCGTCAACCCCGCGGTGTGCCCGTGTTATCTGCAGGTACTATAGCAGCACTTTTTGTTACCCAACAGCTGTGACAGCAGCCGTGTCTTTAGAAAAAAGTTCAGATGCTGTGAATGTGCAAAGGCTGTAAATATTAAGGACATGGCGCTAGCTCTTGTAAGCCTGTGGTCACGAGGGCGTGCATTAATGCCGAGCTTTGCTCAGTACAGGTTAACCTTCGCGCCGCGATTGAGGTGCCGGATAGCGCGGATAAAGCGGTGGACGCACATTCTCGTGTCGGTGGCCCACGGGGACTTACGATCATGATAAATTATCGCTCTTACGCGGTCCAACTAAGCGAACCGCAACGAGTTTGCCGAGCTCTAGCGCACAACACGATCGCTTACGATTGCGGCCGATCGTAATTTGTTTAATAATCGGTATCGCGAAAAATCGCGATCGAAAGTACCCGCTGGAGAAATATGCATAGTGACCACAACAGCCTGGTAACAAACACTTGCTCCGTGGCGGTTCAGCTAAGTTTATTATCAGGCGGAGTATTTTTAAGTGTCGCGAGCTGGTCAAAATATTCATGTATAGCAAATATAGGTTACTGATGAATTATATGTTGATACAGGTATTAACTACAAGTACATCTCTTGAAATTTGCAGGTTTCTTATCGCTTCCCAAGAGATGCCACATTATACAAGAAGTGGACCATCGCCATCAAGCGCGACGAAGAGAAATACTTCAAGGTCACAAAATGCACAACAGTATGTCCAAGGCATTTCCTGCCATCACTCTTTATTCCTATTGTATCATGCGGCAACAACTTACTGCGAAAAGCAGCCTCCCCAGTGTGTTCAGCTTTAGCGAAAAGCAACAGCTTTGCAAATCACCCAAGAAGCGAACATTGAGCGCCTGTCCACAAGCACATCAGATTTCAGATCAAGCTGTTGCTCAAGCACTGACTGTAGAAGACAGTGCAGCAGAATTTTTTGGTGATCAGTCTACTGATCGATCGTCTGCAGCAGCTATAGAGTCGAAGAACCTGAAACAGAGAGAGACACCGCCAGCTGTTCACCTGCTTCTGGTGCAACCTGTTTATTAGGTAGTGGCAAGTCTATCAGTGAAGTGGAACGTCTCGAGGGTGCGGTTGCCGCATAGGCAAATGAAATAGACAGACATAAATATGAATGTGAAGTCCTCCAAGTACAGCTGCTCAGTACGATGAAAGAGTTGTACTTTTCACTCCAAGAAAATCGCCGCCTCACTGCACGTCTTGAAGAAAAATAAACTAGAACAAGCTTCGGCATTGACCGTTTTAAACATTCAAATGAGGACTTCCTTGCTTACACAGGAATACCATCATACCAGCACTTCCTGGCATTGATGACTTACATTAACCCCGGAAAGAATGGGAGTAATGTTTTGAGGAATGCTGGCATTAAAGCCAGCGGAGGCCGACGGCGGAAGCTGACGGCAGAAAATGAATTGTTCCTCGTACTTGTAAGGCTCCGTCTCGGCCTCTTCGAGCATGACCTGGCACACAGATTTGGGATCATTCAGTCAACAGTGTAGCGTATATGTGTTTCATGGAATAACTTCATGTACATGAGACTGTAAACTACCACTCTGGGTATCAAGAGCTGTAATAGACGCAAAAATGTCTGCAGCATTAAACACGTATCCAACAACAAGGGTTATTTTAGATGTAACAGAGACAAAGTGTGAGGTGCCCTCCTCACTGTCTCTCCAGTCGAGCTCCTACTCTACTTACAATACTTCAAATACCTTTAAAGGCCTCATTAGTGTTTCACCAAACGGCTTAGTGAGCTTTGTGTCAGAGCTATGCACAGGTTCTATATCAGATAGCGAGGCCGTTCTGAAAAGTTGTCTTCTGAACCTCAAGTTTGACAAAAATGACTCTGTCATGGCAGACAAGGGGTTCTTGATTGAGGACCTTTTGGCAAGCAAAAGTGTTAAGCTGAACATTCCACCATTTCTGCACAGGAATGCCCTCTCTGAACAACAAGTCAGAGAAACTAAAGAGCTTGCTTCTGTATCGGGCGTGCACTATCTGCCTTATTGTTACAGCGCACTGACTGCCTTATCACGTTGTGCCGGTGCCCCGCCCCATCATCTATATTAAGGCGTACCAATAAACCCTACGGGTGCTTTTGTTCTTGCCACCATGTAGTTGCCTCCGTTCCTTAGTTCGACACACATCACGTTACATGGTGTCAGAAATGGGATCGACCGACAACGATGGAACTTCTGAAGGCGCCGCCACCCTTGCGAATGACCGGCAACCTCTCTGAAAATTGGAGACGCTTCAAGCAGACGTTCGACCTGTTCCTGCAGGCAACCACAACGAAGGAGCAACCTCGAAGCGAAGCCGCAAAAGCCGCGCTTCTGCTAAGCATAGCCAGCGATGACGCGCTCGACGTGTTCAACACGTTCAAGTTCGAAGCCGCAGAAAGCAAGGACGACTACGCAATGCTCGTGGGGAAGTTCGAGTCCTACTGTGCCGAGATGAGCAATGAAATTCACGAACGTTATGTGTTTCGCTCAAGGAAGCAGACAGAGGGAGAACGATATGAGAGGTTCGCTCGTGACCTTAAAAATCAAGCCGCGCAAAGCAATTTCGGAGAACTGAGAGATTCATTGATCAGGGATCAGATCGTCTTTGGCGCGAATGTCTCAAAGCTACGCGAGAAAATGCTTCGAGAAAAGTCTTTAACATTGCAGAAAGCTGAAGAACTGTGCAAGTTGGGAGAATGTCTGGCTCAACGAAACGTGGTCTGGAAAGCTGCGGACGACCGCGTCGATGCTGTTACAAGGCACGCGCCACCATCACGGAGCAAAAGTAGTGATGAGCGCAGTAAGCAGTACCACTGCAAAAAGTGCAATCGACGGCACAGGCCCAGACAGCGCCCAACCTATGAGAAAAAGTGTAACGAATGTCGCAAGCTGCACCACTTCGCGTTGTGCTGTCAAGGAGCGTCTAAAGTTGGCCAAGTGAGCAAAGACAGCAGTGACGATGAGTTTGACATTCTAGAAGTCGGAACTTGCAAAGGAAGCACCAAAGACTGGGTAGTCTAAGCTAAAGTTGTTGAAAGAAATATTTTTTTTCCAAAGTAGACACCGGGTCGCAGGCACGCCTGCTACTGTTCTCTGTGTACCGCAAGCTTCTCTGTGTACCGCAAGACTGAAAAGTTAAAGCCTACAAGTGCAGTGCTGCGAGCTTACACCGGAGGCGTCATAACTCACTTCGGGACAATGACACAGGAAGTAACTATTGGTAGCGCTTTCACTACCCTGAAGTTCTTCGTCGTAAAGAATGACCGTCATGCCATTCTTGGACTGGATGCAAGCGAAGCCTTAGGAGTTGTCCAGCGCAAGGTGGCCACTGTAAGTGCTTCGGAGTACGAAGCAATTAAGAATTTCAGACATGTCTTCCAGGGGCTAGGCTGCCTGAAGCGACCCTACAGCATGGTCATGCAACCGTCTGCGGTGCCAGTCGCCCAACCAGCCCGGCGGGTGCCACTGTCCCTGCGACAGCCACTTCGGGAAGAGCTGCAAAGAATGGAGCGTGCGGGAATCATCGCGAAAGAGTATGGCCCCACAGACTGGGTAAGCCCCTTGGCCTTGGTCAAGAAAAAGGATGGCAAACTTAGGGTTTGCATAGACCCAAGAAAATTAAACGAGCACGTAAAAAGGCAGCATTATCAGCTCCCAAAGCGTGAAGACATGGAAGGAGAATTGGCCGGCGCAGCCTATTTTAGATGTTTGGACGCTTATTCTGGTTTTTGCCAGATACCACTTGACGAGAAGACGTACAAAATATGCACTTTTGCTACCACCTTTGGAAGATATTTATCTCCGATTGCCGTACGGCATTTCATCGGCTCCCGAAGTGTTTCAACGACAGATGAGCGAAATCTTCGATGGCCTTCCAGGTGTACATGTGTACATCGAAGATATTTTGGTCTGGGGCGCAAACAAACAAGAACATGATCAAAGACTAGTGGCGGTCATGAAAGCTGCTGGGAAAGCAGGACTAACGTTCACTGCAGAAAAATGCAAGTTTGGCGTCACTGAAGTGCAGTTTCTAGGTGATATCATCACACACAGGGGCATCTCGCCAAACCCGAAACATGTTAAAAGTTTGCTGCAGACGCCCGTGCCCAAGACCAAATCCGATGTTCAACGCATGCTAGGTGTGCTGAACTATTTTGGTAAATACGTTCCGCGCCTGTCCGAGCGAACTGCGTCACTGCGAGCGCTTATCAGACCACATTTCGAGTTCGAGTGGAATGAAAACCACATGAGGGAGTAGAAAAGCGTTTTGCAGATTCTAAGCACGACGCCCGTGCTAGCCATTTTTGATCCCCGAAAAGAATCGAAGATCACTTGTGATGCTTCAAAAGACGGCATAGGTGCAGCGCTGTTGCAGTGTCACAACGGCCAATGGCGGCCCGTGCATATGGATCTCGTGTGCTAACGCAAGCTGAGCAACGTTATGCACAAATTGAAAAAGAGCTGTTCAGCATATCATTTGGCTGCAATAAGCTTTATCAGTTCGTTTACGGACAAAAGATTCTCATCGAGACGGACCACAAACCTCTCTTGTCCATAGCTGCAAAAGGAATATGTGACATGCCTCCCCGTCTCCAAAGGTTCTTTTTAAAACTTTTCAAGTACGACTTTGATTTGCAGTATGTCCCGGGAAAGCACGTCATCTTGGCAGACATGCTGTCACGGTCGTCTCCGGTTGCTCAGGACGACAGCACTGGCGCCACGGACGACGTGGAAGTACACGCAGTTGCTGTTCTGGGCTACATGGTCACGGATGCAACACGTCAAAAGCTGCTAAATGCAACAGCTCAGGACGACTACCTGCAGGCAATCATCTCTTGCCTGTTAACTGGCGAGAGCACCGAAAGGGAACAAAATCCATTTTCATCTGAGCTTTCTGCCGTAGATAGTATTTTGTTAAAAGGCACGAAAGTGGTCATACCAAAAAGCATGCCGCGTGATATATTAGCAAGAATTCATGCTGGGCATCTGGGATTGCAGAAATGCAAACAAAGGGCTCATCGTCTGGTTTTTTGGCCCGGTATCAGCAATGACATCACGATTTTGATCCAGAGTTGCCCCACTTGCCGCGAATTTGCATACAAGCAACCGCAAGAACCATTGCTGATGCGCCCAGTCCCTGGATGTGCGTGGTATTGAGTTGGCATAGATATTTTTTTCTTTTGGAGAAAGTTCGCACATCGTGGCGTTTGATGCTCTTTCCAACTTCCCAGAAGTCGAGAAACTTGCTGATAATACGGCAAGGACGGCAATCGCGGTACTGAGTGCTATTTTCGCGAGGTACGGCGTATCTCTTGAAGTATGCACCGATAATGGGCCCCAGTTTGCAAGCCACGAGTTCGCAGTCTTTGCAAGAAATTTCGACTTCGCCCACATCACATCCGGTCCTCACTACCCACAATCCAATGGACTGGCAGAGAAATGTGTCCAGGTTGTGAAGCGTATCCTGAAAAAAAGTGAACGCTCACGGGAAGACTTCTGGCTAGGTCTGCTGGCCTACCGCTCTACGCCGCTGGAAGTCGGCCGGTCACCTGGGGGACTTCTTCAAGGGAGATGCCTGAGAGCTAATTTTGCTGCCGTACCGACAACTGCGGTGAAGAAGCATCTTCATAAAAAAGCGGAAAGCCACTACCACCTCTGGCTAAAGGATCAGTCGTGAGGTTCGGGATAAATCATGGTCAAAAAAGGCATAGTCGTCGCCACTACTGCTCCTAGGTCCTACGAAGTGCAAGCCGAGGATCGTCGGGTCTTTTGGCGCAACAGACGGCATCTTCTGCAAACCCGTGAGAGGTGTGCAACAGACATTAGTGACGACGTTAGTGATTCGCTCGAGCATGAACCTGTCGACCCCGGCCTAACTGCTCCAGACATCACGACTGCTGCCACAGCGCTATCCCATGCTCACTCACTCCAGCAACAGCCCGCCGTCAACAGCGCAGCGTCTGCAAGTGCTGCGCGCCACATGTCAACACCTTCTCCTGAGCCAACACCGGCCCCAAGAAAGTCGGCTCGTACACTCAAGCCACCGCAACGACTTCATTACGATGCTGAATTTAATCAAGTATCCTGAACTTTGTTTTCATTACCCCTCAGGGGATGTATCGGGCGTGCACTATCTGCCTTATCGCTACCGCGCACTGACTGCCTTATCATGTCGTGCCGGTGCCCCACCCCATCATCTATATAAAGGCGTACCAATAAACCCTACGGGTGCTTCTTGTTCCTGCCACCATGTAGTTGCCTCCGTTCCTTAGTTCGACACACATCACGTTACAGCTTCATTGAGGATCCATGTAGAAAGGAGAATAAGAAGGGTCAAATCATTTCATATATTTGATCGGCCGATCCCGCTCACACTGGCTCTCATAATCAATCAAATCTAGACTGTGGCTGCTATTCTCACAAATTTTCAAAGCGCTTTGAGCAAACCTTCGCAACCAAGCATGCAACAGCTGGTACCTCCAACAGAGCTAATGAATGAATAACTTAAAGGATGACCTATATTCACTGCCTCAAACCATGCACCAAGATAACACAGGAGCAGAAATTTCCCTCACCCCCACAATCAGAGCACAAGGACTAGAGAAATACGACTGAGATTCTGTGCAATCCTGTACGAAAAACCAGTGTAATAAAGGAAAACTAGTGTGATGCACTAAACTGTGCTGTACTGTTGGGTCACACTCATGAAAGCGACCACTTCGCACCTGGATGAATGACGAAAATTTTGCTCCTTAAAAAGGGCTGGTGCCATCATGGTGGTAGGAATTTCGGTTCATTTTATTTGGGAAGTGGCCACAAAATGCAGGCTTGCAGACTGTGGAGGCGTGCCTGTTTTAATACGTTTGCATTGTACCTTATATATATATATATATATATATATATATATATATATATATATATATATATTCGGAGGTCGTGGGTTCGGATCCCACCGGCGGCATGGTTGTTTTTTCTGCTGCTTTATAAGTAATTTTCTTTAAGCTATTTATTAATCCAAGTATTATTATCCCACTGATAAGCATAACACATAAAAAAAAAAAATTAACGTTCCCCTGTGCACCTTGGTTTCGGTGACTGTTAGCTCCCTTCATAAATTTGCCAAACGGGCCCCTCATTTCATTTAACTTGTCTGCTAATAGCTTAACGAGGGTCTCGGTTCTGGCAGTCTTGATGCCATAGGTAGCATAAGAGGGCTCTCGCACAGTTTCCGCACTCGCCGTTAGATGACGTTCTACGTCACGCTCGCGGTATTACAGGACGTGCTACGTCCGCCGCTATGGTCGAGGGTGGCGCTGGCGAACACTCTCAAGGCTCGCTTACACCCAGTAAACTTAAATACCCACGAGAGCAGCAGATTGGACAGCCGTCGCCGTAGCTCAGTTGGTAAGAGCACCGGACGCGATATTCGGAGGTCGTGGGTTCGGATCCCACCGGCGGCATGGTTGTTTTTTCTGCTGCTTTATAAGTAATTTTCTTTAAGCTATTTATTAATCCAAGTATTATTATCCCACTGATAAGCATAACACATAAAAAAAAAAAATTAACGTTCCCCTGTGCACCTTGGTTTCGGTGACTGTTAGCTCCCTTCATAAATTTGCCAAACGGGCCCCTCATTTCATTTAACTTGTCTGCTAATAGCTTAACGAGGGTCTCGGTTCTGGCAGTCTTGATGCCATAGGTAGCATAAGAGGGCTCTCGCACAGTTTCCGCACTCGCCGTTAGATGACGTTCTACGTCACGCTCGCGGTATTACAGGACGTGCTACGTCCGCCGCTATGGTCGAGGGTGGCGCTGGCGAACACTCTCAAGGCTCGCTTACACACAGTAAACTTAAATACCCACGAGAGCAGCAGATTGGACAGCCGTCGCCGTAGCTCAGTTGGTAAGAGCACCGGACGCGATATTCGGAGGTCGTGGGTTCGGATCCCACCGGCGGCATGGTTGTTTTTTCTGCTGCTTTATAAGTAATTTTCTTTAAGCTATTTATTAATCCAAGTATTATTATCCCACTGATAAGCATAACACATAAAAAAAAAAAATTAACGTTCCCCTGTGCACCTTGGTTTCGGTGACTGTTAGCTCCCTTCATAAATTTGCCAAACGGGCCCCTCATTTCATTTAACTTGTCTGCTAATAGCTTAACGAGGGTCTCGGTTCTTTCAGTCTTGATGCCATAGGTAGCATAAGAGGGCTCTCGCACAGTTTCCGCACTCGCCGTTAGATGACGTTCTACGTCACGCTCGCGGTATTACAGGACGTGCTACGTCCGCCGCTATGGTCGAGGGTGGCGCTGGCGAACACTCTCAAGGCTCGCTTACACCCAGTAAACTTAAATACCCACGAGAGCAGCAGATTGGACAGCCGTCGCCGTAGCTCAGTTGGTAAGAGCACCGGACGCGATATTCGGAGGTCGTGGGTTCGGATCCCACCGGCGGCATGGTTGTTTTTTCTGCTGCTTTATAAGTAATTTTCTTTAAGCTATTTATTAATCCAAGTATTATTATCCCACTGATAAGCATAACACATAAAAAAAAAAAATTAACGTTCCCCTGTGCACCTTGGTTTCGGTGACTGTTAGCTCCCTTCATAAATTTGCCAAACGGGCCCCTCATTTCATTTAACTTGTCTGCTAATAGCTTAACGAGGGTCTCGGTTCTGGCAGTCTTGATGCCATAGGTAGCATAAGAGGGCTCTCGCACAGTTTCCGCACTCGCCGTTAGATGACGTTCTACGTCACGCTCGCGGTATTACAGGACGTGCTACGTCCGCCGCTATGGTCGAGGGTGGCGCTGGCGAACACTCTCAAGGCTCGCTTACACCCAGTAAACTTAAATACCCACGAGAGCAGCAGATTGGACAGCCGTCGCCGTAGCTCAGTTGGTAAGAGCACCGGACGCGATATTCGGAGGTCGTGGGTTCGGATCCCACCGGCGGCATGGTTGTTTTTTCTGCTGCTTTATAAGTAATTTTCTTTAAGCTATTTATTAATCCAAGTATTATTATCCCACTGATAAGCATAACACATAAAAAAAAAAATTAACGTTCCCCTGTGCACCTTGGTTTCGGTGACTGTTAGCTCCCTTCATAAATTTGCCAAACGGGCCCCTCATTTCATTTAACTTGTCTGCTAATAGCTTAACGAGGGTCTCGGTTCTGGCAGTCTTGATGCCATAGGTAGCATAAGAGGGCTCTCGCACAGTTTCCGCACTCGCCGTTAGATGACGTTCTACGTCACGCTCGCGGTATTACAGGACGTGCTACGTCCGCCGCTATGGTCGAGGGTGGCGCTGGCGAACACTCTCAAGGCTCGCTTACACCCAGTAAACTTAAATACCCACGAGAGCAGCAGATTGGACAGCCGTCGCCGTAGCTCAGTTGGTAAGAGCACCGGACGCGATATTCGGAGGTCGTGGGTTCGGATCCCACCGGCGGCATGGTTGTTTTTTCTGCTGCTTTATAAGTAATTTTCTTTAAGCTATTTATTAATCCAAGTATTATTATCCCACTGATAAGCATAACACATAAAAAAAAAAATTAACGTTCCCCTGTGCACCTTGGTTTCGGTGACTGTTAGCTCCCTTCATAAATTTGCCAAACGGGCCCCTCATTTCATTTAACTTGTCTGCTAATAGCTTAACGAGGGTCTCGGTTCTGGCAGTCTTGATGCCATAGGTAGCATAAGAGGGCTCTCGCACAGTTTCCGCACTCGCCGTTAGATGACGTTCTACGTCACGCTCGCGGTATTACAGGACGTGCTACGTCCGCCGCTATGGTCGAGGGTGGCGCTGGCGAACACTCTCAAGGCTCGCTTACACCCAGTAAACTTAAATACCCACGAGAGCAGCAGATTGGACAGCCGTCGCCGTAGCTCAGTTGGTAAGAGCACCGGACGCGATATTCGGAGGTCGTGGGTTCGGATCCCACCGGCGGCATGGTTGTTTTTTCTGCTGCTTTATAAGTAATTTTCTTTAAGCTATTTATTAATCCAAGTATTATTATCCCACTGATAAGCATAACACATAAAAAAAAAATTAACGTTCCCCTGTGCACCTTGGTTTCGGTGACTGTTAGCTCCCTTCATAAATTTGCCAAACGGGCCCCTCATTTCATTTAACTTGTCTGCTAATAGCTTAACGAGGGTCTCGGTTCTGGCAGTCTTGATGCCATAGGTAGCATAAGAGGGCTCTCGCACAGTTTCCGCACTCGCCGTTAGATGACGTTCTACGTCACGCTCGCGGTATTACAGGACGTGCTACGTCCGCCGCTATGGTCGAGGGTGGCGCTGGCGAACACTCTCAAGGCTCGCTTACACCCAGTAAACTTAAATACCCACGAGAGCAGCAGATTGGACAGCCGTCGCCGTAGCTCAGTTGGTAAGAGCACCGGACGCGATATTCGGAGGTCGTGGGTTCGGATCCCACCGGCGGCATGGTTGTTTTTTCTGCTGCTTTATAAGTAATTTTCTTTAAGCTATTTATTAATCCAAGTATTATTATCCCACTGATAAGCATAACACATAAAAAAAAAAAAATTAACGTTCCCCTGTGCACCTTGGTTTCGGTGACTGTTAGCTCCCTTCATAAATTTGCCAAACGGGCCCCTCATTTCATTTAACTTGTCTGCTAATAGCTTAACGAGGGTCTCGGTTCTGGCAGTCTTGATGCCATAGGTAGCATAAGAGGGCTCTCGCACAGTTTCCGCACTCGCCGTTAGATGACGTTCTACGTCACGCTCGCGGTATTACAGGACGTGCTACGTCCGCCGCTATGGTCGAGGGTGGCGCTGGCGAACACTCTCAAGGCTCGCTTACACCCAGTAAACTTAAATACCCACGAGAGCAGCAGATTGGACAGCCGTCGCCGTAGCTCAGTTGGTAAGAGCACCGGACGCGATATTCGGAGGTCGTGGGTTCGGATCCCACCGGCGGCATGGTTGTTTTTTCTGCTGCTTTATAAGTAATTTTCTTTAAGCTATTTATTAATCCAAGTATTATTATCCCACTGATAAGCATAACACATAAAAAAAAAAATTAACGTTCCCCTGTGCACCTTGGTTTCGGTGACTGTTAGCTCCCTTCATAAATTTGCCAAACGGGCCCCTCATTTCATTTAACTTGTCTGCTAATAGCTTAACGAGGGTCTCGGTTCTGGCAGTCTTGATGCCATAGGTAGCATAAGAGGGCTCTCGCACAGTTTCCGCACTCGCCGTTAGATGACGTTCTACGTCACGCTCGCGGTATTACAGGACGTGCTACGTCCGCCGCTATGGTCGAGGGTGGCGCTGGCGAACACTCTCAAGGCTCGCTTACACCCAGTAAACTTAAATACCCACGAGAGCAGCAGATTGGACAGCCGTCGCCGTAGCTCAGTTGGTAAGAGCACCGGACGCGATATTCGGAGGTCGTGGGTTCGGATCCCACCGGCGGCATGGTTGTTTTTTCTGCTGCTTTATAAGTAATTTTCTTTAAGCTATTTATTAATCCAAGTATTATTATCCCACTGATAAGCATAACACATAAAAAAAAAAATTAACGTTCCCCTGTGCACCTTGGTTTCGGTGACTGTTAGCTCCCTTCATAAATTTGCCAAACGGGCCCCTCATTTCATTTAACTTGTCTGCTAATAGCTTAACGAGGGTCTCGGTTCTGGCAGTCTTGATGCCATAGGTAGCATAAGAGGGCTCTCGCACAGTTTCCGCACTCGCCGTTAGATGACGTTCTACGTCACGCTCGCGGTATTACAGGACGTGCTACGTCCGCCGCTATGGTCGAGGGTGGCGCTGGCGAACACTCTCAAGGCTCGCTTACACCCAGTAAACTTAAATACCCACGAGAGCAGCAGATTGGACAGCCGTCGCCGTAGCTCAGTTGGTAAGAGCACCGGACGCGATATTCGGAGGTCGTGGGTTCGGATCCCACCGGCGGCATGGTTGTTTTTTCTGCTGCTTTATAAGTAATTTTCTTTAAGCTATTTATTAATCCAAGTATTATTATCCCACTGATAAGCATAACACATAAAAAAAAATTAACGTTCCCCTGTGCACCTTGGTTTCGGTGACTGTTAGCTCCCTTCATAAATTTGCCAAACGGGCCCCTCATTTCATTTAACTTGTCTGCTATATATGTATATATATATATATATATGTGTGTGTGTGTGTGTGTGTGTGTGTGTGTGTGTGTGTGTGTGTGTGTGTGTGTGTGTGTGTGTGTGTGTGTGTAGCGTTGCTCTGGGTCTTTGTCAGTTGCAATGATCTATGTCATCCGTTTGTTAATTGTGATGACCAAATGTTCCTGTTGCACTGTGTGTCGTAAGGGGGCGCAGACCTCGTCAAGCCTTGTTTGGCTTTTTATCTGCGTTTTGCTCAGTATCCATAATACGATTGATTAATTTTGATGAAATTTCAAATAATCAATAAGCGAGTATCTTTCCCATTTCTTTCCTGGCCCCCTTCAGCACAATATGCTTCACAAACTAGCCCTAAAATCAACCGTTTTATTCTATATCACAAAGCCTGCTTTCAACTCGAGCTAGTTTTTGAAGGTGTAATTTTCTGCGGGATCTAGTTAAACTAAAAAAAAAACCTTTCATGCGTCTTTATTTTATTTATTCAGAATATGCAAAAATATAGAATGGGTGATGAAAAGATAAGGAAAGGCCAGGAAATGAAAGGAAGCCATTGTCTAACACAGAAGCCTTATATATAAAAAATCACTAGCTGCAGTAGGTGTAGATCAATACAATGAAGAAAAACTAGTGTTAAAACCACAGATGAATGCAATCTCAGAATTATACCACAGCAGTGTTGTGAGCAGGAAAGTAAGGCACAGCACTACTGAAAAAGAACTCATCCAACTGTGTCTTATCATCGTCCCACCTTCCTTGATCAAAATAAATGCGCTCCACAGCCATCCACTTTTCAGGAAATAGTACAAAGTCGGCCCATTTGCATTCTGTGACAGCCATCTGTCCTAAAACTTGGTAAAAATACTCATCTCTCTTGAGCTGATGTGTACCATCAACAAATGCAAGACAAGGTTTTGCTGGTTACAGTGTTAGCTTCACTGTCCTTCAAAGAGTAGGGACATTTTATCTCCACATCACCATAGGTGCCTTCTTCCGGGTCAAAAACCAACCTACCCGGGCTTGCACCTAGCCATCGAAAGCCAGGGTGCACAGCAAGGCTACAATATTGCAAGATCACGTTGTGTCCTGCCGCTCTCATTGTAGCGGCATACCGCTCTGCGGCAAGAGCCTCATTTTTTTCCCATCCTGTACAGCCCGTACCTGGGACAGATCCTTTGAGTCCAAGAGATTCCTTAAACCTTTCTCTGTCCATTCTTTCCGCCTCATGACCTTGCCAAAGGTAGATGCTTTGAGGCGGTGTCGTAGTGCCGAGTTCCACTTGTCGCTCAGGGCCTACTGCCTGGTATTTGCTTCTAACTCCTGGGCTTCTTCAGGACTAAGCTGAAAGTGCTAGGAAAGAAAAACGATATTATGTATTTCCCGCAAATCTTCCCTTTCTTGCATTTCAGCAGTTCTCAATAATCCTGCTTGGTGCACACCCAGTACTTTTCGACATTTGCTAGTAAAAGTGCATCAGATGACGCTAATTTGAGCATGCAAAATGTTCACCGATTCAATGGCCAAACTAAAATTTTCACAATTCACTGCAAGCCAGTCATCTTTCATGCTTTTTGTCAGCCGCCGCAGAGCTGTTTGTGTTGTTCTATCATACTTCAGAGTTATTCAGATTTTTGGCCTATTCTATGAAGTTTTAACAAGACACCGCCTTACACTATGCCATCTACAAGGGGTGGAGCAGGAGAAATAAATCACCCTCTGTCGCAGGCATCATAATCACTGTGCAACATTTGGCTGCGACAATGGCAACAGAAAGTTCGAACTGTTGGCTGTGCAAACATGAGGCATGCAATAGAAAGTTCGAACTGTTGGCTGTGCAGACATGCGGCATGCTTAACGGCTTAGTATTCTCAAACACTTCATTCTGAGAGAGGACATGAGCCATGAACTGATGGTCACCTGGCTGTAAATGGAAAGTACAAAACCGCAACCAGCGATAAGAAAAATGCTGCTTCATTATGAAATTTAAGTTCACTTTCATCACTAACTGGTATTTTTAGTGAATTATCAACCTTCAGTGCCTTTAGCAAAGGGCTCATTGCATGGATTAACATGGCGATCACTGTGGTTGGTAAATAAGGATATTAAAATTCCGGTCACCACGCTGGTTCTTTACCCTGTACGACTGCCACTGAGACTCGACAAAAGTAATATGGCAGCTAGGTGAGCTCTGACTGATGCTTATTACTTTCAATGCACATTATGTGAATGACAAATTGCACCAATAAAAACCGGAAACGCCACAGAAAAAGAGCAAGAACACGCAGCTGGCTGTGAATCAGTCAATAAAGCGAGCACGTTTAGCTGTGCACACATTAGGCAAGAACAGTATTCGTTCCGTACGCCAGTTCAAGAGGTAAAGAGCACTTTATGCCCAGCGATTAAGAGCAGCAGGTCTAAATATATAGTATAATCAGACATGCATGCTTTGAACACTTGCATAGCAGACAGCCATCGCCAGACTAAATGGCCTTGAAGCCTGGATGGTGCTATCACAGCCAGTGAGCTTTGAGAGATTGCACTTCAAACCTTTTAGCAAGATCAGCAGCAACACTTCCCACCACCTGGCATTTAGATGGTGTGTAACTGCCAGCATGGCCTCGTCAATGAATGTCAAATATTTACTAAACATGGTGCTCAATATGTGATCTTATTCACTCAGACCTGAATGTAAATAGACAGTATGCACTAATGGCACAGCTAGGACAGCAGAAGCATTCCAACAAGCATGCTTACTGTCATATGTAAAAAGAAGTCGCTATATGCTGCACAAAACACTTTTCCTACCACAAACACATGACAAACCTTCAAAAGCACCCGATAAATGCAGTGAAAGAAAGCAACAACTAACGTGCTAACCATCAGAATTTGTTGTTATTCAGCTGTGAAGACAGCAGGAAATGTGTAAAGCACAGCACCAGTAAACAGCTCCAGTCGTGGGACAACGCAATTGGTGCCTGCCGCAGGGGCTATGGTGGATATCCAGGTCTTAAAATCGTGCGGACTGTCCGACTGCTGGTATGTCAGTGGAGAGCCTACTGGAGCAAGGCCTTCCTTTGTCTTTACCAGAGGAACCTGCACGTCCCGCAAAACAGCGGCAAAAGGAAGGTCATCCAGTGCCTCCAGCTCAGCACCAAGTGACTGGATTGAGGCTACTTGGCTAGCTTCATCCTGCTATTCCAGGCTTGCACCTGAAAGTTGAGCAGTCACTGGCAACTGCGCACCGCCTTCTCGTGGGGCTCGCCAGTCCACGTCGAGAACACTTGCAGGCTTGATGCGTTTCTGTCTTGGGCGTCTCCACTGCTTAAGCAACTCCGTGCAGGCAAGCTCTGGTGGTGGCTCTGCAAATCCCTGCTCCTTCAATAGGGCTAGCAGGCGTACTGCTGCAAGGACGTGACTGCAGGCTCCACTCTTTCCTGCCGGGCATTCGCAGGCAGTGGTATGAGGCATGCCGTTGGTAATGTGAAAAGGCATCTGCACATTGTAGGGACGGCAACCTTTCTTCTGACTGCGGAAACTTGTGCAATGCATGTGGACGATACCAAGTCTGAAAAGAAAATCCAAAACAGCACTGTGATACTCATGAAGTTCCAAACTTATCCTGCAACACTGGTATGTGCGTTGAGAGGAGAGTGCCCAAGAACCGAGACATCTAAATGGACATAAGATACAAGTCTTGCATAAGGACCTTACGACCAGTGTTTGTTTCATGATTAAAACTGCAGTTAAAAATTGGCTCTAGCAATATATAAAAGCTGGTCTGATGACAAATACTTGTTTCTGTATAAGTAACATTACCACTCGAAAAACCACGAGATTAAACTAAAAATCACATCCTGGGGTTTTGCTTACCGAAACCATCATATCGTTACAAGGCACGCTCTAGTGAAGTGCTCCGGATTAATTTAGATTACCTGGGGTAGTTTAACGTGCCCTAGAACGCAAGTACATGTACAGTAAAAAGGCGTTTTTGCATTTCGCCTCTGTCGAAACGAGGCCGCCCCGAAAGAGACTCGATCCCCCAATCTCGCACTTAGCAGCAGAGCGCCTTAGCCGACTAAGCCACTGCGGTAGTTGAGAGAAAACTGCAAGAACCGATTTGCAAAGCAATATGCACCGCTCTGGGCACGCGGCCGTTCGATTGCATCGGTACGTCTGTTTCGCAAAATGTTTCTGCGCCGATTCGGCGTCCGCCCCTTCAACATATAGAAACCGGTCGCATCTTAACATAACGTTACTCGCGCTTGTTGCTTCCGCCCACAAACGCTCCTTGAAACGAAGAAAGAGAAGCTCCCACTATTCGGTTGCGACGAAACTTTCATATCAAGTGAGCGAGCTACAACTTTGGGTATGCGCGTAATGGAAGAGTGCAGAGCGCCGGGGAAACGCTGGCGTCGGACGCCGTTCGCAGAGTATGTCTACAGCCAAATGTTCCTTACCCCGAGTCACATGTGTTCGTGCGAAGCGATGACGGCGAACAGTAGGCCTCGATGGCAAAGCTGTACGCCTTCTTCCGTTGACGGGCAGAGAGGCCTTTTTAGTCGCACAAACATTCCAATATGCTCTCCGAAATATGCGGAACGACAGTCAAGTTCGTCGTGCAACCTGAGCTGCTCAGACTCGGAAAGCATAGCGGATGATACGTGACGAGAGGTCTTGACATCGTATAAAACTTTCGCTCAAATACAAATAGACCTCAATACGGCGAACAGACTGGCACATGGGCTGGCAGCTGAACACTCGTCGCAATGAAGATGGCGACCAGACTTTCGGTGCCCAGTGTTGGCAGATCACCGAACAGTTTTGTATATGATCTATTGACTCGACGAAGAATGAGCCTTAGCAACAGATGAACCTTTCGACGGCCATCCACAACTTCCAACGAGATGAAGGAGAACTAATCGAGACGTTGAATAAGAGATACCTGCAACGCAGACAACCCAATAGGCCCGACATGCTCCCAACATACTGCGGGAAACCAAGCCTACATTTACCTGAAAAGGTCAATATTCAGGAAGTGCATGCGAGTCTGTTACACTTCATAAGATGGGCGAGCCCGGGCGGGTAAAAAATTACCGTCAAGATGCTAAAAAGCCTAGATGACACATTATTTCGGCGCATTGAAAGTTTTGTACGGCATGAGATGAAAGAAGGGTAACCCCGCCCGCAGATTAGAAAACGGCATAAATTCTGTTCATCCCGGAAACGGGCGTACAAATCAGTCACAAACCTAAAGCCAATCACCCTTGCCGTGTGCACTGTGCGAAACTGATGAAAAAACTATTTCACATGAGGGTCTACGAACGCTTAGAAGTAAACTTCTAAATCTCGGACACTGTTTTCAGCTTGAGGCCCAACCTTTTCAAGCAGGACATCCTGATCCAACTGAAGGAAGACATGAAAGCTCGCCCGAGATTGTATTAAACCAGAACCATCCTTACACTGGACCTCACAGGCGCTTTAGACGACGTCTCACGCGTAGCAGTCCTGGACAACATCAACAGAATAACTTCGGCAGCAAAATTTACCATTACATCAGGATTTTCCTGGCATAGGGAAGTGCGCCTAACCCTATGCGAGACGACTTCCGAACTCATAAATCAAGGCTGCCGAGGTATGCCACAAGGCGCTGTATTCTGCACGCTACTATTCAGCATAGCTCTATGGAGAAAGCCAGCTCTGCTAGAAACCACCCAAAACATCAATCACGCCATTTACGAAGACGGCGTCACAACCTGGACATTTACATGACCCGTCGATACCCCCAGAACACCCTCTAACATACTAAGAATCATGCCAGCCAATGTGCGCCACACGAAGAGGGCAGAGGAGGGATGGATGGCTGGATGGATGGATGGAGGGATGGATGGAGGGATGGATGGATGGATGGATTTATGGATGGATGGATGGATGGATGGATGGATGGATGGATGGATGGATGGATGGATGGATGGATGGATGGATGGATGGATGGATGGATGGATGGATGGATGGATGGACGGACGGACGGATGGATGGATGGATGGATGGATGGATGGATGGATGGATGGATGGATGGATGGATGGATGGATGGATGGATTTATGGATGGATGGATTTATGGATGGATGGATGGATGGATGGATGGATGGATGGATGGATGGATGGATGGATGGATGGATGGAAGGAGGGATGGATGGATGGATGGATGGATGGATGGATGGATGGATGGATGGATGGATGGATGGATGGATGGATGGATGGATGGATGGATGGATGGATGGACGGACGGATGGATGGATGGATGGATGGATGGATGGATGGATGGATGGATGGATAAATTGTCCGCTTTGAAACGGGGTGATGGCAGTTGCCACCACGCTTAGGTACTTTTCCCTTTATTTTTGTTTAACTATGTTGTAAGTAATTAAAATTCGCCATTTTTTTAAATACGCCTTCCTACACATTTAACCTTATGTAACCTGTCTGCTTTTAAGCAACCAATTTTCCAATCGGTTTATGTTAATTTCCACGGCAGATTTATATACATGACTATAGTTATCCCTAAACCCTAGGGCCTAAGGAAGAGTTACTGTGCCTGCATCGGCATGGGGATGAATACTATCACATTTATCACATTTTAGTATGTTGTGTTATATTGTTTCTACAGACCTACCACACGCAGCACATATGTGTCATCTTCTTCGTTACATTTCTTTTTGTAGCTGCGCGTTCTAAGACATCGTGACCTAGCTTAAAAAAGTAGGGCACTGCCTCTGGAGTTATCAGAAAACGCTTCCTTCCTGATCTGCCTTTTCCAGTATCAATATAGTTCTACACTATGCTTCATTTTCATTGAATCTATACAATTTTTACCTTCCGTGTTTTTAACCTCTTGTTTAATGCCCTTTCTTTCTCCATCCTCGTACCGGCATACTTACTGGTTAGCCTCCTAGTTCTTTTCTGCCATTGTGAGTCAACGCTTTCTGTATAGTTATTTAAATACCTTAGATGCCCACCTGTTGTCGTCCAATTCCCCAGGGGTTCTTTGTACAGTATTTTACTCTGAGCTTCCCGTGCTTCGAACGATGCCCAGCCCTATCCCCCTGTACTGCCTCGTTTGTGGTGGTCCCGTGGCCACAGCTCCCGGATTTATTTCTAACCTGGACTGAACTTCTCCCCGCACTGAACCCCATTCCCGACAATAAACACCGGAACCATTATTCTTTTCCCACTACCTCTCAGTACTTCATACCTGTTGTACCCCCCAATACCCTAGCTATGATTCATTATCTCGTCATCTCTTCGCCCTTTTGCTATGAGAGACTGTCCGTGCTTTTCCGTGCACACCTGCCATTCGTTTGCCCATACCCCGAGATATTTGCATTCTGCCACTCGGGGTATTTCATGGCCTTGTATTGTAAGCTCCCGGTCAGTTGTAACGTTGAAAATCGTCACACCTGATTTAGTTGCGCTAAAACTGAAACCTAAACTGTCTCCGTCTCCACAGCAATTAACCAGAGTTTGCAAATCTTCCTGGCTATCTGCTAACAGTCCAGTACAGCCAGCGATGGCAGCGCCACTCACTACAGCCGTCGCATACCCAGCACTTTACCTCAACTGGAGACGGAGCGACAAAAATCATTAGGCGCGCGCGTCACCGATCATAGACGATAGCGACCGTGGCTGTTTGCGCATAAGCTAAACCATGTCTAAAAGTGCTTTCGGTTTGAATATCATGGCTCAGTTGATTTCAGCAACAGCCACGTTTTTTGCCGCGCGTATAAGTTTGCACTGAATTTTGCGGGACCGTGATGTTTTTTTACGGCCATCAGAAATAACTAACTTCTTTTATTTTATCTATTTATTGTAGGGCGAAATTGATCTACTTAAAAAAATTATGCAAAGTTTTCAAAGACCAGTGTTGCTCTGATATCTTCACGTGAGTGTGCTTTTGAAAGCAGGCGCAAAGAAGGTAACACGTAGGATTCAACGTTGAACAATCAGGAATTTGTGCGTCGAAACCTCCCAACTCTGCGCTACTGAAAACACGCACTGCGCGCGCACATTTGTACTCTGTGCACCTAGGACGCATTCTGTCAGCACTATTGACTCTAACCTCACTGGGAAACAGTTTTGTGTTCTGTTCTGTTCTAGAAAAGGCGCTGTCAGCCGTGTATTCAGGCTCTCAGAAGGCAGAATGTAACTTGTAAGACTTGAGGAAGGCTTTCAAATCATTTGGAAACGTTTTTGCCGCATAGTATATGATAACATTGTGTATAGTGCATCAATGTGCTGCATGCAAGGTTCTTGAAAGCGCAATCTTCCTGCTCGTAATTTAGCGGCTTCCCCACTTTGTGACGTTCCGTCTCTTCGCGAACTTTCGTTTACTGTTTTATCAGAATTACACATGCTCGCTATTTACATTTATTCAGCTGATGCCGTCCGGCGAGAGAGAGAACCAGTTCTATGTGCTAGGGTGCCATAACAATGACACTGCACAAGAAAAGCTGGAAACCAGCTTAATAATGTGTAAAACGCTACCACCTCCTGTGCCGCTTTGTGTTTGTGTTTGTATGGAGAAAGAAAATATTCATTTTCCTTGGTGTCTGGCATCTCTTTTCTAAAATTCCTCTTTTTAAGAAGGCTGCACACGAGTTGCGTTTATGGGTGGTAAAGAGCGCTCGAAATTTAAGTTCTTCACATTATCGTCATCTTTAGTGTGACTGCGCATAGTTCATGACAAAGCCTTCTCTCAACTTTCTGCAATTCACCTTGTCCTGTGCCAGGTGCGACCACCTTATCGCGCAAACTTTTTTATCTCGTCGGTTCATCTAACTTTCTGCCGCCCTCTGCTAACCTTGCCTTCTCTTGGAATCCTGTCGCTCGCGTTTCACGGCCATCGGTTGTCTGGCGTCGTATTACATGGCTTGCCCAAGCCTATTCTTGATTATCACGAAAATATCATTAAACAGCATTTGTTTCCTCACTCACTTTTCTCTTCATTGTCCCTTAACGTTACACCTATCATTCTCCTTTCCACAGCTCGTGCCGTTGTCCTCAATATAAACTGAACCCTTTTCTTTCACCTCGTCATTTGTGCCCATATAGGTTATTATCGGTAAGATGCAGCTTATATTTCACATTTTACTGCACTAAAAATAAAATTTCCTTGCAAAAGAATAAAGCCCATAGAGCAACACAAATACCCTCGCGATAAGAGTGCTAAGAGGGCCGAAAACGGGTGCAGCACGGGCTAGCAATCTAATCGCGCGTGCCAACATCTGAAACCAGAAGTTGCCTCTCAAGGATATTGGTGCGCAGCAGTCAGTTCAGCCGCTGAGCACTATGGGGGTATTCACTCTTTAACAGTTTACTTCACTATGGCGACGTTAGTGGGGCGCAGCATGCTTGCTCGCTGCCATCTTTGCTGCGCCGGCGCCGATGGGTATAATCTGGGGAGCCAACGTTATATTAACGCCAACAAACATAGCGCGAATCAAAATGGGCTTTTTAGTCAAATGGCCAAGCACCGGAGCAGTGGCGTCGTCTTCCTCGCTCCCTCACGAGCCAAGCCATGCCCCTCGGCCGCGTGGCGGCCCTCGCTGATTGTGAGCATCTGGCATTGCCCCCCCCCCCCCCCCCCCCCCCTTCAAGAGACATTGCCTCGATGCCTCCGGCAATGGGGAAAAACAGTATGGAGGCATCGAAAATGCGAAAGCGCGTGTGGCGTCGGCACTGAATGTGAACGCCGGCATGGGCTAACGAACGCATTATGGTTTCTTGCGCGACACGTGGACGACTTCAGAATTGGGAGGTCGAGAAGAACGGACAACGCTTTGCGGGAACACTTCATAGTTCAGCTCGCTCGTTCATAGTTAAGCACCTCGTAGGGGGCGAAGTACGGCGCAAAAGCTTTTCACGGCGCCCGCGCAAACATATTGGGCTCTATACCCAGGCGTACTCGCCAGGTTTGTAAATAACCTCCCTGTGGCGGAGGTTCTAACGCCAGGCTTCAGCTTTCTGCTGGTGTCGAATCCTTTGTATAGCTAGGTGGCGAGCGGCTTCTGCGTCACGAACGAATTGGTCAGCGCCCGTAACAGACGATGGGCCACAATTCGGGAGCAGCATGGCGCCCAGCATGGTGAGGGAGTCACGTAGGGCCATAATCAGACGGAACGGGGTGAAGCGCGTCGTTTCTTGTAGGGCGGTGTTGTACGCAAACGTGACGTAAGGGAGTATTTCGTCCCGGTTGCAATAGTCATCGTCGATATATATATTCATATCTGCAATGGCCTGGTTCAGCCTCTCAGTCAGTACATTCGTTTGCGGTTGGTAAGCAGTCGTTTTTATATGACTGGTGCCACTGAGACGCAGCACCTCTTGTGTAGGAGCCGACGTAAACGCGGTTCCCCGGTTAGTTAATACAATCGCGGGCGCTCCGTGGCGAAGCACAATGTGGTGAACAAAGAACTGTGAAATTTCAGCCGCGGTGCCACGGGGAAGAGCCTTGGTCTCACAGTAGCAGCTCAGGTAGCCCGTGGCAACAACAATATACCGGTTACCCATGGACGACACTGGAATTGGGCCCAGTAAGTCCATGCCGACTTGCTGAAATTGGATTTGCGGTAGATCAATTTGCTTCAGAATGCCGGCCGGGTTTGTCAGCGGTATCTTCCGCCGTTGACACTCACGACCGGTTCTAACGTGGTGTTCCACAGCCTCAGCAAGCCGAGGCCAGTTGTACTTGTGGCGGAGGCTTCCCAATGTTCTGGAAAAACCGAGGTGACCAGAAAAAAGATAGCCTTGGCTTGCATCGAGACCTTCCTGACGAAGCGCGGTTGGGACAACGAGGAGACACGCACTCTCGGTCGGGCCGTATTTTTTCTTGTAGAGGACGCCATCTCTTAAGGAAGAGGACGAAAGTCCTTGCGAGAAGAGTCGAGGCGGAGACGCAGCGGTTTCTTCGAGGTTCTCGATTAAAGGCAGCAGTTCGCATTCGGCCCTCTGGTGGTGGGCAATGTCGAATGTGGTGACAGCGCCGAGGAAAGGAGAATGATCTTTGGACTCATTCGGTGGGCACGGAAGAGGAGCACAGGAGCATTTGCATGTTTCTTACCTGACTTATACAGTATTGTGACGTCGAACTCTTGCAATCGAAGGCTCCACCGCGCAGCCGCCCCTATGGGCCTTTCAGGTTCGCAAACCAACACATGGAGTGATGATCGCTCACGACTCGAAACGGGCGGCCGTACAGGTACGGATGAAATTTCACGATTTCCCACACAATAGCGAGACACTACTTTTCTGTGCTGGAATAATTCACTTCGGAACGGAACAAAGTGCGATTTGCGTATGCGATAACGCGTTCCACACCGTCTTGCCACTGCACAATCACCGCATCGAGGCGAAACATTGCTGCCATCTCTGTGCACTTCCGTGTTGACTTCCTCGTCAAAGTGGCCAAAGAAAGGCGTAGATTGGAGGCGGGCCTTAAATTCTGTGAAAAATTTTTCCAGATCCTGACCCCAGAAGAAGGAATTTTTCCAGACCCTGACCCCAGAAGAAGGGTTCGGAGTCTTTTGACACGCGAGTCAGCGGCTCTGCGAGCTTGCAGGTTTTGAACGAATATCCGATAATAGGCGCAAAGCCCCAGAATATTCCGCAAGCTTCGTTTATCTGTTGGCTGGGGAAATGCAGCAACAGCGGCTGTATATTATGGGTCGGGGCTCGTCATCTGCGCTCACGATGTGGTAAAAAAATTTGAGCTTCCTAAATGCGAAGTGGTACTTTTCAGGCTTGAGAGACATGCCCGCGGAACGAATTGCCTCGAAAGCAGCGCGCAAATGCTTTAGATGCTCCTCGAACGTGTTAGAGAAAATCACGACGTCGTCGACGTACACAAGGCAGGACTGCCACTTCAGGTCAGAGAGCACGGCATCCATCATGCTTTGAAACGTTGCAGGGGCATAACACGAGCCGAAAGAAAGCACCTTAAACTCGTACAATCGGTCAGGAGTAACGAAGGCGATCTTTTCTCGGTCACGTTCGTCGACCTCGATTTGCCAATATCCGCTACGCAAGCCTAGTGACGAAAAGTAGGTGGCGTGGCGGAGGCGGTCTAAGGAGTCATCAATGCGCGGCAGCGGATACACATCCTTTTTGGTAACGTTGTTGAGACGTCTGTAATCTACGTAGAAGAGTAGGCTGCCGTCTTTCTTTGCGACGAGAACAACAGGTGATGCCCAGGAGCTCGTTTATGGTTGTATGACGTCATCGTGGAGCATTTCACAAACTTGGCGGCGTATGACGTCATGTTCTTTCGACGAAACCCGATCAAGAGGCTGATATAGCGGTCTATGGTCACTATCGACGATAATGCGGTGCTTAGTTATTGGCGTCTGGCGAACCTTGGAAGGCAACGGAAAACAGTCGAGAAAAGAGCCAACAACACTGTATACGCGGCGTTTCTGACTGGCCAGAAGGTTCGGGTTCACGTCGGTTCTAATGGCTGTTGCCGTGCCCTCTCTCTTTATTCCGGGGTCCATTGTGGATAAGACACAATTCCGGCATGCTCACCAAGTTCTTCAAAACGGGCAATTACTGTTTTTTCCGTCAAATTTTTGGGTTGGCAACTAAAGTTGGTTACTAAAATCTCGATACTCCCGTAAACAAGGTCGACAAGGGCGTGAGCAACACAAACTTTCCGACACAGTGCAGCGATATGCTCCCTTCGGTAATGCCCCGAGTACCAAAGCTGGCATCACACTGCACCGCCAAAAACTTGCTCTCAGCCGTATCGTTATGTGGTCGTCAGAGGCGTATAATGCTGTATCGGAAATGATACCAAATACTCCTGCAGGTTGATGACCGCCACGTATTCTTTAAGTCCATGGCGAGAACCAGTTCTTTAGAGCACTCTCGTAGCACGGCAAAGGAGCCAATGAAAGTGGCACCGCGGATCTCTATGCGGCAGGTGCAGACGCCAATCAGGCTTACCAAATGGCAGCCAGCAGTGCGTATCTGCAGCCCAGACCAAGGTGGTAAAGCCTCTTCGATGGTCGTGGCTAGCTGGCTGATCATAACAGAAATGCCGGGTCTGTTATCCACGATTGCTGTCACACCATAGATGTCGGCGGAAACTAGAATTTCGGCGGCGGAAACCATTCTTTACAACTCGTAGGTGAGGTCTTCGGTGACATCACCGTTGAGGTCGTCGTTGAGGTCGTCGGTGAGGTCGTCGATGTGGGCGTCGGTGGGGTCGCCGAAGAGATCGTCTTGGAGGTCAGCAGGTGGGGTCTTCGGCGTTCGGTTCGTCGCATCAAATCGTTGGATGGATACTGTTCACTCGCTTCGGCAGCGGCGGTCCTACCCCCGGAGGACCCCGTCTTCAGTTTTCCCGGCGGGGAGATGTGCCTCTGAATTGGCCAGAGGATGACGCACGACTGGGCGAGGCACCCCGTCTTGGAGACGGCGACCTAGACTGGCGTCGTGGCAGTGTCCAGGGCAGCACGTGATCGGCCTGGTACTGCTCAATGTCCCGTGCTCTCTCACCCTACCGTGGTTGAGTAGTGCCCTGCGAAAATCCTCTTAAGCCCACCTCCCGTATGGGCAGCTGCGAAGGACATGACCTGGCTCCCTGCAGTGGTAGCATAGTGGCCGGTTGTTGGATGTGCGCTACACGTCCGTTTTTTAAACAAAGCGCGGGTCATGCAGCTCGACGGGGGAAGGTGCCCCTGCGTTGGTTCTGCAGCAAGGCGGAATAAATGCGGCACTGAGGCAGGTCTCCGTAGGGCTTCATTGTAGCTCATGACGTACGGCTCCGGATGTCGTGTCAGTGGTGGCTGGACAGCTCGCCGAATTTCGTAACGGACGGCATTGGCTGCAGCTGCATGGAGCATCTAAGCGGAGGGTTGCGCAGTTCTTCGCGGACCACACTCCGCGCAAGCTCCCGAAGCGCCTCGCCTGCGGCGACTGTGGCTTCTTTGGCGAAGTCCGCGACGGTGCTTGGAGGGTCGCGTATGAGGCCAGCAAAGAGCTGCTCCTTCACACCACGCATGAGGTGGCGCACCTTCGTAGCCTCGGGCATGGCAGGGTCAGCGCGTTTGAAGAGACGTGCCGTATCTTCAAAAATTTGGAGGACGCTTAAGCTTCGTCTTTAAGAGTGAGACGTGACAGCGTATTGCAGCGTTGCCAAGGAGTGCACGGAACGCCATCACCCGTTCGGCGCTGCGAGGCGCGGCCCGTTGGAAAATTTAAGGAAAGGACGCCTGTCTTACATATCTCGGCGCACCCCCGAACTGGGCCGTAAGGGAAGGAAATTGAAATGAAAAATTGGCTTTAAGGAAAGGAAATGACGCCTGTCTCTCAAATCTCGCTCGACACACGTACCGCGCCGTAAGGGAAGGAAACTTCCTGCCCACCGACAAGCGCCATTTTTCGTTCAAGGCCATTGCCGCCGGCGACGCCGACACCGGCTTTTCTGCGACACGAGCTCCTTAACGCTATCGCGTTAATAAATATGGCGACGCTTTCGTTCGACTGTTGTGACCTAGAGCGAAGGGTGATTTCGGCGTTTATTTTCGTGCGCTTGTGCTGAAGGTGGCGAACAGTTCACAACGGAACGCTTCCCAGTTGGTTAGGGATGCCTCATAGTTCTCGAACCATGTCTTTTCCGAGTCTTGGAACGCGAAATACACGTTTCGTAGCTTTCGGTCCTCGTCCCACTGGTGAAAAGTGGCCACACGGTCAAAGCTGCTTAACCAGTCCTCGACATCTTCGAACCGATAGCCGTGGAAGGATGGTGTCGAGCGAGGTGTAAGGACAAAAACCGCAGGGACAGTGTCGGAAGGTTGACCTGTCGGACTGCCAGCAGTAGACGTCATGGTACACACCGACGTCGTCAGTGGTTGACACTCAAGTTCCAGGCCTCGCGGGCGGCGGCTCGCTGTATGGACGGGTGTTGGTTCCAAGCGTAGCGAATGAGCGTCAGAATTGTCCTCGGCGTGAGCGTTCATGGGACGATAAATCCCAACACCTCCACCAAATTGTCGCCGACAAATGTAGCGCGACTCAAAAGGGGCTGTTCATTTGAACGGCCAAGCATCGGAGCAGAAGCGTCGTCTTCCTTGCTCCCTCACGAGCCAAGTCAAGCCGCTCGGCCGCGTGGCGGCGCTCGCAGAATGTGAGCTGTCGTGCAATATCTAACCTTTTAAAACCAGATACTGTATCTGGTAGGCATGCGCCCCGAATAATTGTACTGAAAAGCGGGAACCGGTTAATGTGGGTGCTCGCGTAACGTACAGCAGCACCCTGGGAAACCCAGTTGGAGAACCCCTAATGTAGACTACCATGCCGTTCACCTGGGACCCAAATCCGAAAGACGCGGGTTTGAACTTGACCATGGCGGTCGAATTTCAATGGCGGCAGAGTTCTAGGGGGCCGGCTAATGTACGATGTCAGTACACATTAAAGAGCCCCAGGTGGTAGAAATTTATTTATTTATTTATTTATTTATTTCAGTACCCTCAGGGCCCAAGGGCATTACAGAGGGGAGTGGGGTACTATAGACAAAATAATAAAGGAACAGCAGTAACAAGTAACACAAAAATGTGAACAAGAATATGGCTCGTGCAAATCAGTAGGTTACAGCAAATACAATCAAACAAATTAACAGTCATTTAACACGAAATTATGAGCAAAGAATAAAAGTAAGCATACCACGCAAACAAGCATACCACGCAGACTAGGTCTGTTTTAACTACCACATAAGCTGAAAAGAATAAACGGCAGGGCGCAAGAATTACAGGTACTATGTTACCATCAAGTTAGTTAAAGCCGATTTAAACACAGAATGGTCACTTATATCGACGACCGATCGGGGAAGGTGATTCAATTGTGCCGATGTGCTGGGAATGAATGAGTTGTAAAAGTGGTTTGTTTGGCATGAAAGAATACCAACTTTATGACGATGATCGATCCGAGCTGAAACGTAGCAAGGTGGCGTTATAAAGTTTCTGTTAACCATGGAAGCAGTACGATTATCAAATTCCGACGTCTGTCTGTAGTGTGGGAGAGTGAAGCTTCTAGTGTGTAGAAGAGCAACCCTCCAGCCACCTCTCCACTACACACCCGTACCTAGGAGGCGGCCCAATCTTCAGCCGCTCATCTTAACTGTCGAGAAGACCCACCCACACCGACCCATCCAAATCCAAAGAAGTCACACATCACCAACTGACCTGCCTTCGCTCACGGCAAGGCCTCCAAGAAAACAAGCCCACACTGCATCGAAACAAACAGCGATGGTGGAATTGAATAGAAGTCTAACTTTAAAATTCAGGTGCACTCCAGAATCCCCACCCATCGCATACCTCAGCCCACACAACCATTACACCTCCTGAAGCAGCGCACACCACTGCCCATCTTCACCCTTTACAAAATATAACTCGCGTGTGTGAAGCATCGGCCTAGAGTAAAATCATTAAAAAGAGCTAGAAGGTCAAACTTATTATGCAGGAAAAATCCACATGCTTTCGCAGAATTGTCACACAGGCTGTGTGATCGTCCCGTAATTTATTATTCTTCAGAGCGCACCTCCGCACTCCTGAGTGGAAAAATTCGTCAATCCTGGAACCTTGTTAGCTTGAAGAGTCAGCAAGGTCAGCTCGCCTTGCGTTGTCGGGTTGTCTTTTTGCGACTGAAAAACAGCACGTAGCGATGGTACTGCTAGCGGCAGTTATATCAACACTGAATGTCCTTCTCATGTTTGATACAGCCTTACAGAATTGGAGCATGCGTGCTGTAGAGAGCACGCGCGCTGATAGTGGGCGTAATGGAAGTAAAGACAGCTTGCCCTCCTCCGGAATACACACCGAAATTCGGTCGTGCCCACGTAGGAGGGCATACTTTTGGATTGCGTTCCCACAAAGTTTCCTTTTAGCTGTGCATAGATGTTATTCCTGCGAATTTTTACACTGTTCATAGCGTAGAATCGAAGACGCTTTTCAAACCAACTCTTTTATGCATAACTGCTTCGGGTATGGTTTCAAATTGAAACAAGAGGAGGGCAGTTTCAAGGCACTTGTTTACTGATAAAGGGTATGAAAACGCGGTTATTATTTAATACTCTGCGTGTACGGTGATCAAGAAGTAATTCTAAAGAGCATTCTTTTGCTCATATGGACTCACAGAAAATAGAATTCAAAGAATACAAAACGTAAGTAAAGAGAACCACAACACAGCTTTTAGTTCTGCAACTAATACGTGCACCAATCGGCGACCACATAACAAACTCGGCGTCATTATCTTCTACAGTCGTCTGCACTCCTGTCGAAAGCGCTCGAGTATAGCGCTACGAAACAAACTGAAATCTAGACACAGCTCATCTGTTGCGTATACAGTGCATTTGCCAGGGAAAGTATTGTGTCTACGCCACGGTGGCTCAGTGGTTACGGCGCTTGTATACTGAGCCCGAGTACCGGGTCCGAACCCGACCGCGGCGGCCGCGTTTCGATCGACGCGAAACGCAAAGGAGCCCGTGTGCTGTGCGATATCAGTGCACGTTGAAGATCCCCAGGCGGTCGAGGTTATTGCGGAGACCTCCGCTATGGCATCTCTTTCAGTCTTTCTTTCACTCCCACCTTCCTTTCTTTCCTTACTGCATGCTTCCGGTGTCCACTGACATATGTGAGACAATTACTGTGCCATTTCGTTCCCTCAAAAACCAAATTTCAACCAAGTTTCATGATGCCCCGCTCCAGGGCACGCATTGCCTCTAGTAACGTACACAGGCTTACAAATACCCCTTCCTCTTTCCGACACGGCGACATTCGAGCGCTCTATACAGCCATGCGGATGACTACCAAGCCGCACTGCTCGCCCTGTGCGTTAACTCGGCGGCTCCTAATATTCTAAGGTATTACTGAACATCTAAGATGAGCGTTGCTACAACGAAATTTTCGAAAGGCAGACTGCTCCGACTATGTCATTCTATTCACTCATTTTTTTGTCTGTCGATTCGGGGCAGTATTCGTTGCTAGCAGCGAAATTCTTCACTAACGGTCCATCAAGACACCTAAACTCTTCACCAGACCATTTTATCAAATCCTTATGCGGCGGGCCTCGCGAGCTGCTGGCCGGCGCTCCGCAGTGAGGCTTCAGCAAAGAAATCTGCATTCCTTGGACATGATAAACGTCTCCTGAAGCGCTCGTCTAACGTGATACGTATTTGGTTTTCAAGGGTTTTAAAAGCCTGGTTGACACCGGAGCTGCTACTACACCATTGTGTTAGTTTCTGCGTGATATGAATACTGGTTCTGCTCTCCTTCGACGTGGTTGTGAGGAACGGAAGGACGTACCCAGTTAAACGCTGGCTTATGTACAGTGGGTGGGATTAATGACACTGTTTACCGCGATGTAAAGTTAGTGCGCTGCCTCTTTTCGCTGAACAACTTGTTTTTGAACGTGGTTTTGAGCCATCCGTCTTTATTTCCTATCGCAAACTACTCGTTCATATAACCGATGCTCCCCTTTCATCCGATGGAGCAATGTGGTAACACATAAGCATATCATAACCACTACTGCACTTGTTTTCATTCCTGGATGGGAAGGAATTGTCTCGCTCACGTCTATTCCACTTTTATTAGCGATCGTAGTGCCATTCTGTAGGTCATCATCATCAAACTTAAATTCATGTTGATTGTGCGCCACATTTGTTACAGAAGGTCATAAGTGTTGTTGAAAGGGTTCCCGACGTATAAACTGTAAGGAACACCTGCTCTTAGACACTGAAAAATTACGCTGTCTCATTTGCATTGCAATTAGAAACTATAGCTGACATGAAAATGCAAAAGAGGAAAAATTGTAATTTAGTGCTAATGAGCACCGCAAGGAATTCTAAAATCGTTCAGAATACAGTAGCAAACCAATGTAGGCAATGAGTATGTTACCTTGAAGATACGAACACATTTAATTGGGAAGCCAAGATATTAACACGAACAGAAAACATGCCAGGTGTTGCAAAATCACTCGTAAGCAGATCAAAGACCGGCAGGAATCAAATACGTCCTTAAGGAAGGGGTAAAGACATCGCAAATTATGGTTGAATTTATTGGAGATGGCAAAAAAGTCTACTCACACTCGACTGAAAAGTAACCTGTTTGCCTTTCATTTTTAGTATTCGCTTTTGCTATTCACTGGTTAAAGTATTTTGTGTTTTAAACTCTTAAGAACGATATTTCTAGGTGTACGAAAAACAAGCGATGCGAATCAAAGACGAGGTCCTGGTGACTATGGAAGAATGCTAAGAGTGCAGTAAATATCCACTAAGGGTGTTCTTGAATAATATAACGGAATAAGAAGCAGCTGTGGATTTTAAAGCGGCGAGCTCTTTATAATTTACTGTTATACGCGGTGCTTCAAGATAATATACAATACATCAGGTGACAATGTAAGAAAGACACACAACGTATGTAGGGAAGGTAGTTGGCCGCAATGGAAAGTTTTAGCATCATTAAAGCACTAAAAACAAATAGAGAAAGGCATTGCGATTGCCTCCATTCTTGTTCAGTGGTTCAGTAGCAGGCAGGATAGCAATTTAGCTGCCTTAAAAACTGAAGTCGTAGTCGCAAGACAATGACGGTAAGCGCTCATGAGTACACGTAGGTGCCAAAGTTGAAGTGGGCGCAGAGCCGTAGTAGTTGTTTGCTGTGCTTTGGTAGCCTTGGTAACTTATACAGAGTTCTCATTTCGCAAATAGTATTCAACATCTCTGAGCATGCATTGCCCACAGACTTCATTCAACCCTTCGGGTCGATAAAGTTACGCGCCGCATATTTTGGAAAACACCGAAACAGTGACAGGCATTTACGATGATATAGAGTTCAGACCTATATTTCTTTTGGACGGTAAGTGCTGATGTAGAAATGTCATGAATATAATCAAGCGCACTGAACTAAACAAGACCAAAGTGCCTGTTGTAGAGCCTTTGCTAAAAGTACACATTCCACGAGACACGTGTGCGGGCCTGTTGTGGCGAGCTGTGTGCTCCAGTGGTCCTACCGCGGCTGGTCTGTGAAGACAAAAGTTACAAATGTAAGCATCCTTTTTGGAAAACGAACTTTCCCTTGCTATGCGATAACAACTGCCTAGTTCTTGTGATCACTTCCTTCGCGGCAATTATGCACATTAGCGCTTTCCTCGATAGAAGGCGATGTGTTTTTCTTTAACCGAGTGTCTAAAACCGCCCTAAGTGCCGACGCGGTTCGAGCTCACTATGGATGAAACGTGACGTATCATTGAAGACGCAGCGGGATTTTTTTTTTTTTTTTTTGGGGGGGGGGGGGGAACAAAAATGTCTTAGTTGTTGTTCGCGCGCTTTAGAACCGTGAAACGAAAAGGCGAGAAGTACACAGCCTCAGGCTACTTTGGAATGTCAGGGACCGTTTTGCATGCTATAAATAGAGTGTTCCACATTTGCCCTTGTAATTAGCAGTTAACCAAAAAGTTATTGCTGCGGTTATAATAAAACTGGCGAATTCAAGCTTTAGTTAGTATATAGCCGCCAAGCACGGAGGCTCTTCTTGTAACATATGTGACGAAAAAACATGTTCGCCTTTAGACGCTAAAACTTGGGACGCCCATTTTCTGAAACTCATTTCTTGCGCGCACCTGTCTTATTTAACAATTTTATGTGCCTATTCGGTTTTGGTTTATATCGTTTAGCATTCCCAAGTGAGTCAGTCTATGATGGACGCCGCAGTGAATGGCTCCGGATAATTTCAACCACCCGGAGTTCTTTAACCTGAACTGGCAGTGGTACATGGGTCTCGAGCTTCAAGCTTCATCGCAAGAGACCAGCTCGAACCCGCGATTTCTGGATCAGCAGCCGAGCAGCATAATCGTGGAACCACCGCAGGGGTCTTAGATTCCAATGAAAGCAGCGGTATTGTGCACGGCAGACAAAAGGCGCATAAATTTTCTCTTCAGAAGAACGCAGGGCAACGCTTTTTATAAATTTATTTATTTCCTCCGGAAATAATGAGAGTCAAGAAAAAAAGAGGAGGGGGGTAAATGAATGACCGGCTTAATGAATGCGAGGAGGGAGCGACGATGCGGCCCCGCCGTCTAAGCAATATATGAGGACGGGTTGTTGGGCGGGAGACCCGCTGCTGCCAGGTACCGAATTTTCGTTGGCTTGACGGCCAAAAAAAAACCCCCAAAAGTGGTGACAATCTGCCTTCGTATTTTGGAGTACCAAATAGGGCACCCTGGGCGGGGACATAAGTTTCAAAATTGAGGCCACGTACGGATGAGAACAATTGCTTCCCGTGATGAAGCGGCTTTGCTTAATTCCTTCCTACTCACAAAGTCATTCCTCGCAGGACATGGCTAGCTCAAAGAGATTAGAAGCGCACCGCGCCCTTCCCACTTTACCGCCTTCGGGAGAAAATAGGCGCTCTCGGCTAACGCTGTTCCGAACACCCCGCCCGTTGGACAAAGCTGTCTCTTTCCGGACGGGTGATTTGCGTAATCTTCTCGTTATGGTGAAGGTCTAAAAGCACCGAAGCGTGAGGTCTTGGAATCTCGTCAGTAGGAATTCGCTCGCTGTAAATGGATGCGACAGGCGCACTACTGACTGCCGCTGCATCAGTCTGACATCTCGTAGAAGGAATTATAAGGATTGTCTGGTTCGCCAATATATGTGGCGCAGGATGATTTCCTCCGTCTGGGCGAATTACCAGGAAAGAGCTTCCAATGGTTGTGGGCCACGCGAAAATGGACAGCTATGAGCAGCTGGAATTATCTTTGGTTGCGAAACTTCACGAAGTGTAAGTCAGACACAGGTCATTGCTAGTGTGGTGCTTGAACTGTTTTATTCGAAAAACAAAGAATAAAATGGTATGGAAAGTTGACTGGTGGCCACGGAAACAGCAGCTGTATAATAACTTAAGCAAGTGATCTGCAGCGATCAGGAATAACAGAAATAGAGAGAACATAGGGATGCGAAATAAAGTTGAGAGAGAGCAGACAAGAATATTTATTTATTGAATGTACCCGACAAGCTCGTAAGGCGGAGCATTGAGTAAGAGGGTGTATGAAGAGCAAAAACAAAAATAAATGTAGGCTATGGAAAGATACAAGGTAATATAAGAGCAATGTAGAACAGGCTAATGGAAAAGAAATGTCACGAAGAAAAAATGAAAATAACTACAGGATTCAAATACGAAGAAAAAAAAAACTTGGAGGCCTTAACTCCGTTCCTAAAGAAGAAGTGGTGGAACCAGAGAAACAGACGCAGGACAAGAGCAAGGAGGTACCCACACGACACCGCTGTGTTGTGTGTGTACGGTATTGTGTTTGTGTCTCCTTGTTCTTGTCCTGCATCTGTTTCGCTGATTCGACCATTGCGCATTATGAACCAACTAGCTCAGCAAATTAATATGCTAAAGTAGAAAATTCTATACTATAGCATTTAGGTTGCCTGCTATAGTGACTACAATCTATTTCGAATGTTCTCAGGATTTTCCTGCTGCAACACCGGTTTGAACCCGCTCCATTTTCTTTATGTGGTATGCATAAGTCATCACCGCCTAGAGTGTTCGGTTACCCACAATGCAATAACAGATGTCATTATACCAATACGACCCCCTTACCCACTCTAATCTACCAAGAAATCCCCGTAAATCCGCAGTAATTCATTTTTGAGATGTGTGTATTCCAATATTGTAAGGTTTATTTAGAGTTTTTAGGGTCCTCAGATTTCCAAACTTCGCGATGCCTCATGATTAGTCCTTTGGTCGCGACGTGCGGTTCAGGACGTGAATACCCTCTCAATCACACTGAATGACGGAACGGTGTCCTCGTAGAAGTACTGGCGCAGTAGTGCATCGGTTAAGAGCTGCGCCACTTCCCACGCAGATGACTGTTTCTAACACAGCCGCCGGTAGGGCTTTGTTTTACACTTTGGAACGTTGTTGCGCCTCATAGCATGGTGCAAATGTTGAAGGCAGACAAATCCACACCCATTACACTCATCGTTGTTGTTCTATCTGCCCAACGTTTCGCGACAAGGAGAGCAGCTCGCACTCTAAACAGAATAGAGTAAAAAGGAGTAAGATGTCGTCTGGCGCAGTTCGTTTTTTAAAAGGAATGAAGAGCATCCCTACTGGCACCGGCATGAGCCCAGCTCTTATTTTCGCCGTCATAAGCGAAACAAAAACAGGGTATGAACTGGTAATAAGGTTTGTGGTTTATGGAGGTCCAACATTCCAAAGCGATCGAGGCTATGAGGGACGCTGTACTGAAGGGCTCGTAAATTTCGACAACCTGGGGTTCTATAAAGTGCACTAACATCGCACAGTACACGAACCTCTGGAATTTCGCTTCCATCGAAATTTGACCATCGTTGCCGGGATCGAACACGCGTCTTTGGAGCCAGCAGCCGAGCGCCATAACCGCTGAGCCACCGCGGTGGGCGCTAATAAGGAGTGTCCATTGCTAAACCAGCTCTCATTATCTCTTCGCCGCTTGCTTTGCACAGGTATCTCTCTATACTTTCACATGCACATATTTCAACTACGTTCTGCTTACAACCGCAGTGATAGTGGTAGAGCGCAGCAGCTTCATAGCTGTCACAAAATACAGTATGTCACAGCATTGCGCCCGCTTCTTCCTTATTGGTACTCAACAATACGGCAGTAACATTTGAACACGGTGACGTCTGTGCTTGGAACAGGTTGTAACTGGAAGAAGCCATATTAAAGTCATTAACGTATACGCTTGTGAATTCTTTTTGCGTTGAAATGGCTACATCCTCTTTCTATCCTTACTCAGGCGAGGTCCTGCGCAGTGCTCGAGATCCCTTGCTTGATTTTTAGTGTTTTCAAATTTCTTCACGCAGAATAGCACCAAGGCTCCCAGAACAACATTGAGATTTATTTATTTATTCAAATACACTAAGGCCACTGCTGGGAGGGCATTACATAGGGGGGACACACGAAGCACTTTGACACACTTTGCTCGAAACACAGATGACTTAGAAATTACCATGAATATTTATATTTCCTTTTTTAGTGTGTAACGCTTTCGCTGACGTTGGAAGATTTTATTTACAGAACAATTTCTACAGACCACAAGTGTGCAAAAGCATCAGGGAGGAGAAAGCGGGCGGAGGGGAGGGGGGGGGGGAGGTGCGAAAGGAATGTATCAGTGCAACTACGGGGTAAACTAAATAGACTATTCATTACCAAAATCGAAGCAAATAATTTAATTCGATTAACGACGTACTCACTCTACGCTTTTACCATTATGGATTTTCATTCGATGCGTTTCTCTTCGGCCGTGTATCCACTGCCTGAAAGTCGAAGCCAATTAATGTTAATTTACTTCGGAAGGCTTGTATTGCTTGCTGATTACTTTTATTATCTACATTTGATGCCTCTACACTTAGCTTTATTATGACTAGCTTAATGACTCCTTAGTATTCGGGTTGTGCGTTTGTAATTTATGCATACACACATTTTCTCTTAGCTGGCGTGGCGAGCGGATCAGCCGATGACGCGCGCGCTCGCTGAGAGGATGCCCAGACGAGCGCGTACTTTCGGTGCCGCCTACCTTGTCTCCGCACTAGCGGCTCAAAAGGCGGCAATTATGTGGCCGCCTCTGTGCCTTCGCCGATGCCAGTTTTCCCTCCTTTGTCTCCTCGGATTACAATTGGCGCTTTCGAATGCTTTACTGCGCAGTCAGGCAGACACGCGCTGGTATTTCCGTCTAATGCCACTCATACTATGTACGCACTAGACAACGCAAATCATTCGCTTCGACAACAAATAACAAGGGCAAACAGCGCTACACTCTCTGACATAAGATCCCGGGAAATAGTTTCAGTGTAACACATGACCAGTAAGTACGACAAGATTAACCAATAATAAGCGGCAACTACCGGATGATGCCACGTTGAGGCTCTTTCACGTGCATGGGAGTGAGCAAACTCTGCCACAAGTTGCACGGCGATGAATTCCCAACTTGTTGCAACCTTATCGTTCTTGCAGGTCGAGCCGTCGCCTACTTTTCGAAACAGGTTTATCCGCCGAGGGGACCGATATCCCGAACGTTTTCTCTTGCATTTTAAACAGCTTTAAGCACCGCTCTACAATATGTCGGACAGGTTCTCTTACTACGTTGAAAAAGAAAATGGAGTCCCGATCACTGCCAGAACTCGCAGCCTACGAAGCATAGTATTGCCAAAAAATAGCCAGTTACCTCTTTTTCATTCTGTGAGGTGACTTATATCCCTATATTTATTCTGCATTTTTTAAGGCGAAAACGTAAAAAGTAACAGGGGTCGTGCTAGTGTGTCGTGTGAAATGAGCGCCATCAGGATCAAGCGTAGTGGCTAAATTCCTTAACTAATCTGGTCCAACGTCGCCCAGCTGTCTCTCGAGGCATCTCACGAGCACTTTCGCGCCTCGACGCAATATCGATGCAAATTAGGGTATTGCAGTGGAGCTTTTGCGCGAAAACCTCTCTATGGTCACTTCCTCGTTGGATCGAGGAATGCAGGGAGCTATAACAAAAGCCCGTTTCCTTGATCATATTGAAAAAAAAAATTGCGTTGACCTAATTGTTAAGCCAGTTGGAAAATTCCGCTTTTGCTTAGCGCCGCTCGCGAGGAACTGACGTAATAGCTAACATGCACCACGTTCTTTGTCGCTGAGTTTCAGGACACATCCTTATAATCAGAGTGCCTATAGTTGTCCTAACGCGTGTCATGCAGCCGTCTTGTGAAATTAAAAACCAAAAAATGCAGACCACCACTTATCACGGCGTACATTGCGGAGCCACACCTTGTGAAGATGGCGCTGGGAGCTCAGTACTAATTCTTTATTAATATTAATTCTGGCTATCATTCCACAATACTGACGGGGTTTAAGGATCACAAAGATGTTGTGGTCTTGTTCAAGTCTGTGATGATCGTAATGCAGTTATTTTCCCAGCGAACTGGACAGCAATCATTGGAAGAATGCTACCGGGCTGTTAGGGTTAGGGGCATGAGCCATACAAACAATGCCAAAAGTCACTCTGTCTGCAAGGCAAGCGCGCTTGCTTATTTTCGAATAGTTGTTTCGAGTGATTGTTGGCTAAATAAGTTTTCAACAATGACGCAAAAAGTCAGCACTAAACTCGGAGCCACTTTCTGTTTGCAGATTTTTTTGCGCAGAGTTTCCCCTCGTTATACTAGCGCAGGATAGCACTGTAAAAATAATTAGCACGAACAAAACTGAAAATAAGCAGCCACTACACTAACTTAGCTAAGCGGGACGGCTAGCGTATGGAAGGGCGAGGGGAAAGTTTTTCATTAACTTGAAGTGGGAACGCTGTTTGCCCCTAAACAACCTTTAGCGGAACCCAGCTAAGAATTTGTTTTTAACTACGAATTTTCTGCGGAAGATGTATAGATTTTGTTTGTAGCCGTAAGGCTGAGCTGGCGTTGGTGCCAATTAGTGACTCTCTTATTAAAAATCAATTCTATTTGAGGGGATTACACAGAACATAGGCCAACCACCGTTACAACTTAGAGTTATTGATCAAAATTCGTCTCGCCTTATCATAAGCTAGCCGTCACGTTAATTCACTTGCTACAACGAGTGACCCGGAGAGGCTGTGGTCCATGGTTCGAACCCCTGACCAGGACAATTTCTTTTAAGTAAAAAATTTCTGTGCAAGCTCCGCAGCTTTCCTTTGCAGCGTCACGACTACGCTTCGGTAGATGGCAATGAGTCATTACTCCCTTATTACACTAAACACTTTCGTGCTGGTCTCATTTGTGCTGGTTGGTTCAATTCAAAATGATCATCGTCTGCAGCCAAGGCTATAGCTAGAGCCAGCCAGACAGCGAACTGACACAAACATTGCATTAGAAATGAATTCATGGTGATGCAGTGCATTTTGATGTCTACATTGCGCGGCATATACTACACGGAAAATAATAGTTTCCGGTAGATTTTGAAAAATAGGTATCACACTGCTAGCCACGTAGTTACAAAGGAATTCCAGCAGTTGTGAAAAGTAAAGAGCCCGACCTGATTGCTTCTAAGGCGTTTATTGGTGCTCTCGAAGCGCGCGTAGATGTTCCAACTTGCGCAGTGCTGAGGTATATAGCAAGCCATAGGATGCGGCCCACATCCAAACGCCTTGGGATGTTAGCATTTAACAAAGGCAGTGTGTCTTCACAGCGAAAGAAATAGGTAGATTCTCAAGCAGACATTAGGCACGAAACAAAAGTGCTGACCTCATTTTTGGCCTCCTCACAATGCATCGCAGCTTTTGGAGGATGCAGACACATCGACACACGATGTGTGTGTATATATGTATCTTTTCGCTTACACGCAAAGAAATACCCACGACAGCAGTAGATTGGACAGCCGTCACCGTAGCTGAGCTGGTACAGTACCGGACGCGCTATACTGAGGTTTTGGGTTCGGATTCCACCGGAGGTAGAGTTATTCTTTCTGCTGCTTTATAAACAGTTTTTTTAACCGAGAGATTAATCGAAGTAATATTCTTCTACTGATCATTACTACAAAAATAAAACACACACACACACACACACACACACACACACACACACACACACACACACACACACACACACACACACACACACACACACACACACACACACACACACACACACACACACACACACACACACACACACACACACACACACACACACACACACACACACACACACACACACACACACACACACACACACACACACACACACACACACACACACACACACACACACACACACACACACACACACACACACACATATATATATATATTTGCTGTGCTGGGAAGCCAGGCTGAAATGCGATAACTATGCTATGAAGCCGCAAGCACAAGTGGCAGCGCCATTAAACTGCGTAGAAGGCATAAGAATTGGAATTCTAATCATGCGAGGCACAGCCGTGGAAAATGCTCCGAGGTCTTTTATTCCCGCTTCACGCGGCTCACAATTACTTTCGTGATCACAAAGGCCTCGGGCTCAACGGGCTACCATGTCAAATGTGACCTGTAGGCGGGAACCATAAGGTCCCATATTGCTTCAGGCTCTTTGCCAAGTAATCGTTCAGAACTGTGTGCATGACCAGACGCTTACATTCCTTGGCCTTTCGCAAGTCCACGTGTCTCCGACGCTGACAGGCTTCTCCTCTGAACCTTAACTGTCGTGCCTGCCAATAGGTCTAGCGTCTCGAACTAATCGTTTTTTCCTGCCATTTAAGCGCCCAATATAATGTTTACAGTTCGGTTTAGCAAGACGTCTCCCTCCGCATCACCTCTGTAGAGGTGCGGCTATCATTTGTACATATTTACATATTTGCATCCGCTGAAAAGTTGTAACGAGCAGGCGGAAATGCAAGGATGGCAAACGTATTCGCACCTCTTTGCAGTTCAGCCGACCTCCGCTAATTGCCAGCGTCGTTGTGGGCTGAACATTTCGCACCCAGTCCATTCAACAGGATTGAAGCTACAGCTCAGCAGCCTCCTCTAGAAAGGAATAAATATCCTCCCCTTTATAACTTTAGTTAAGTTGGACTTACGTTATATGAGAGGAACGCAGTATCTCAAAAATATTAGAGTTGGTCGAACTTCGGTAGGTTTATTAAAGGTTTGTAATAGTAGCAGGAAGGTACTTTCCGTGCAACCCTTCACTTCGCCGCTGCCACTAACGCTGTAGTCGGACAACTAGCGATGATAAATCTGTGGTATTTTCCATGACACTACTTTAGTGACCAGAACAAGATCTGGCCTCAGGATCCTCACCAGAACAGGATTTGGCCACCCTTGTGTAGTACTTGGCCACAACCTTCTATGAACACACCAATTACCTCTCGGACCTTAGTCCCCAGCGGCTGCGGAGCAACTGACCAAGGCGGCGGTCAGGCCTGTGACGCAGCGGAGGGTGCAAAGAATCTCTGGCTCTAGACAGGCCGCCATTGGAATCTGCACCTGGCGATATTTAACGCTATGGCCTTATCCAATGAGTCTGCTGCTCGAGTAACTACCGGGCCTTAAAAGAGATGTCATAGGGCTAAGTGAAGTTAGGAGGACAGGTGAGGCGTATACAGTACTAAACGACGGGCACATACTTTGCTATCGCCGATTAGCGGATAGAAGAGAATTAGGTGTGCGATTCTTCATTAATCAGGACATAGCTGACAACATAGAGGAGTTCTACAGTATTAACGAGAGGTTGGTAGCTATCGTATTTAAGCTCAATAGGAGGTACAAGCTGAACGTGGTGCAAGCCTACGCGCCTTCATCCAGCCATGATGACCAGACCGCTGAAAGCTTCTATGAACACGTGGCATCAGCTATGAACAAAGTACACTGTACTGATGGGCGCCTTAAATGCGAAGGTGGGAAAGAAGCAGGCTGGCGATCAGGCGGTAGGCGACTATAGGAAGGGTTCTAGGAATAGCAGGGGAGAGTTATTAGTAGAATTTGCAGATAGAAATAATTCACGGATCATGAATACCTTCTTCCGCAAACGAGAAAAGAGAAAACAGGAGGTGGATCTGGAAGAGCCCCAATGGTGAGACTATAAATGAATTAGACTTCTACTATGCGCTCACCTTGGCATTGAGCAGGATGTGGAGGCAGTTGGAACGGTGCGGTGTAGAGGCCACAGATTGGTAATGTCTCGAATTAGCCTAGATATGAAGAGGTAAGAGAGGAAATTAGCGATGCCGAAGGCCAATAATGAGTTAGCGGTAAGCGGAATAGTACAGGAATTCAGCTTTTAGCTGTAGAACAGATATTCTGCTTTAGCTGAGGAAGACGATCTCAAAATTCCAACAATGAAGATAGTTACACTGCTATCATTACAGAGTGCGCCGTAGAAGTAATTAGTAGGATATTTCGACAGGGTAACAGCAAGCTATATGAGGAGACGAATGATCTGATTAAGAATAACCAACGCGTGAGAGCGTCAAGCCCTACAGACAAAATATAACTAGCAGACGTATCGAAGTTTATATATATGCGCAAGATAGTCGACATAAGGAAGTTCAATATATAGAGCATCTAGCATACTCTAAAGAAAGGAGAGAAAAACAGGCAGAGGTAAAAACCAGATGTATGCGTTAAGAGACAAGGAGGGCAATGTCGTTAGCAACCAGAATAAGATAGTTAAAATTGCCGAGTGTTCTAAGAAAGCCTATAGAATAGCCAATATAATCAGAACGTTAATGAGAGAGACAGCAGCAATCAACAATGCGTCATCCTGCCAGTAACGAAAAAGGAAGAAAAGAAAGCCTTAGGAGCAATGCAAAGGAGAAAAAGCAGCTGATGAGAATCAGCTAGCAGCAGATCTGTTGAAGGACGGAGGAAGGTTGTGCTAGAAAACATAGTCACCCTGTATACGAAATGCTTTATGACCTCGACCGTACCAGAAATTTGGAAGAACGCTGCCATTCTCTAAATTCATAAGAAACGAGACGCTAAGAACTTGAAAAAATGCAAGGCGAACAGCTTGCTGTTCGTTGTCTGCAATGTATTTGTTAAGGTAATCGCTTATAGAGTCAGGGCAACATTAGACCTCGATCAACCAAATGATCAGGCAGGATTTCATAAAGTATATTTCAGAATCGATCATAATCACACCGTCAATCTGGTGATAGAGAAATGCTCAGAATATAACCAAAGAATACATATAGCCTTGGTTTAATAAGAGAAATCATTCGACTCAGTGGAACACCGGCGCCATGCAGGCGCGGAATCAGAGTGTAGAAGAGCCTTATGTGAAAATACTGGAAGATGTCTACAGCAATTGCTATCTATGAATATACGGGCAGCAACCGCAAGAACAATGAATATATTTGAAATTTCGGCTCACGGCTGGCTCCGTGCCTACTAGCGCGGCTTGTTGACTGGGGTATATGCGACTGCGCACGCGCGCTAACACACTGACACACGGTTCCTGTTGGGGCTATCAATGTTTTCGTCTTAATACCCAACATTTTACACTGAAATACACCTTGACATAGTCAACTGGTCAATCAGGACAACAGCATTCCTGATGACGTCCGCGTCGCCAGCAAGCACTGGCGCTTTCTGCGAAAAACATTGCGTTCAATTAGGTCAGAATAAAGGCGGAAAACGCACACCGACATCACTCAATGTGGCTGTATGCCGATCGGATCCTTTTAAACTTTCAAATTTGTAATAAATTATGTTCCAGTCATCGACCTCCTACTGAAACTTTCTAGAAGACGTTTCCTCACGCCTATGGAAGAAGAGTGGGCACGGGACAGCAGCTACCATAAGTTTGCTTGCTAGAACTCCTTTCTGCTTTCTTGTGCAGTTTGCTGTTCTCGGCTCGTGATTTTCTCCGTGTGTGACACGTGTGTCACGTCTACATCTGCATCGGACTTCCTGCTGCATGTACCGCCCCCCAACAGCCAACAACACCCTTCGTAATCTCATCACCGAAGACTTCATCTCCCAGCCTGTGTCTCGTGGGACATCGACACTACCGCCAGCGGCAAGACTACAGCGGCCAGATTTAAGCAACTGGTCCCTCCAAGGGTTCCCAGTGAGCACGGGAGAGCAGCTACCATGCGGTTGCTGGCTAGAACTCCTTTCTGCTTTCTTGTGTAGGTTATTCAGTCTGAATTGCTATTTTGCTGCTATTCCCTTGCCCACCAGTTCTCGTTGCCACTCTCAATGATTGTGTATCTGTTGCTATGTTTTTATTAATTTCCGGGGACGTGGAGTTGAACCCACGTCTTGGAAACGCTGATCATCAGCACAGTGAAGTTATGGCCGCCATATCTGTTTTGTCATCCAAATTTGATGCGCGTCACACTGAAATGATGAATGCCATAGCGGAACTTAAGCTTAATCTGAAGCCATTACTGAGACCGTTTCCGACCTATCCAACAGAGTGGCTGCCGTGGAAGCCGCTGTTGAGTCTCTTGAAAATGCGCTTTCAGGAAGAGGTATTACTGGCGCAGTCCAAGAAGGAACGTCAAGACTAGACGTTTATGGTTTATGGGAGTTTAACGTCCCAAAGCAACTAAGGCTATGAGAGACGCCGTAGTGAAGGACTCAGGGAATTTCGACTACCTGGGGTTCTTTAACGTGTACTGACATTGCACAGTACACGGGCCTCTAGAATTTCGCCTCCATCGAAATTCGACCACCGCGGCCGGGATCGAACCCGCGTCTTTAGGGCCAGCAGCCGAGCGCCATAACCACTCAGCCACCGCGGCGGCTCAAGGATAGACGCTCTGGAGGTAAATTAACACGCGATAACTTGATTTTCTACGGAATCTCGGAGAACTTATAAAAGACGTGGGTACGATCAGAAGCCCAGATACATTATTTTCTTCCCAAGAGTCTCAACTTGAATTCCTCGGAAGTCGCAATTCATAGCGATCATTGATTAGGCACATTTAATGTCGGCAATACACGGCCTGTTGTTGCCAAGTTTGAGTTTTTTAAAATGAGAGAATACATATTTTCTCAAAAAGCAAAGTTTAAAAGAGAAGGTGTTTCAATCGGCGAAGATTTTTGCAAAACTTCCCGTCGATGAAGGAAAGCACAAAATGATTTTGTAAAGGCTAGCGGACAGTATTATTCTTAGAGACATAACAAACTAATCATAAGTAATTAGTGTTTCGTGTATAGCGCAACCACAGACGAAGTATGCGAGATTGGGCCAGCAGGGAGCGCGATTGAACCCAAAACAGGCAGCACATCACCGGCTTCAACCTCTTCGCATTCAGGTTCAGCATAACTACCTCATGCTCGAAGGCAAAATAACTGCATATCGCTTTTTGTTCACGAATTCTCGAACTATCGCCAACAGACGCACATCACTATCATCCCATATCGACGCATGCTCAGTTGACATAGTTGTCCTTACGGAAACGTGGCTCTCAGCAAAAATGAAAAACGAATTATTAGACGTCGAAAAAACGTAACTTTTGCAGATTCGATTACGATTTCCGTGCTGGCAGAGGGGTACTCATTGCCGTGAACTCTGTTATCAATTCTTTCGCAATCCTCATTGATTCACCGCTAGAAAACGTTTGCACTCACTCATGTAGCTTTTCCAACAGGCGACCTTATCTTTGGTGCTTTTTATAGGTGCCCATCCTCACCATCTACTTTCTGCACTGATCTTCATGATGTCCTTAACCAATTAATTCTGCGATACTCAAAATCACAATTATCATTACTAGGTTATTTCAAATTCCTATATATAATGCGGAAAACTGGTGTTCTCTATCCTAAGCAGCCATCCTCCGAATGCATTCATTTTTTAGACATCTGCGCCGATTTCAATCTAACACAGCTGATTCATGAACCCAAACGCAATAACAGTAGCTCCTCCAATACTTTAGAACTCCTTTTTACCACAGTCCCTGATTTTGTCTCTACTCCAACATACATTAAAGGAATCAGTGACCACTCGCTTCTCAACTTTGCAATTTAGAAGAAAGTTCGTTCTACGAAAGTCGTTAGAATTATATGTAATTACAATGCCGCCGATACGACATCCATCACAGATGAAACATAATCATTCATTACTGAGTACACACCAAACATTTTCAAACGTACCGTTGAAGAGAAATGGTTATTGTACAAGCACAAACTGGTTACACTGATAGATCGACACGTGCCTAAAAGAAAGGTTGTTTTAAATTCTGCATCACTGTGGCTTACTGGAACCCTACGCCAACTACGCAACAATAATAAACGTATTTTTCGTCGTGCCAAAGCAACTAACCTTTCTGAACGCTGGGATGCATATCCTGACATTCACGCAGAATACGCTATCGCCGTCAAATTAGCAAAAGAAAATTTTTTTCGGTAACACCTTCCAATCAGTTTTTCAACCTAATTCACGCAAATTTTAGAATATTGTTGGCGGCAAACAAAGTAAAGTAATCAAACTAGCCCGTCCTGACAATGTCCCGATCCCTCCGAACCAGTGCTGCTCCGTTTTAAATGATGTATTTTGTTCCGTTTTCCTCAAAAGTGCTCTCACTACTCATCTGTCTGTACGTAATTTCTCGTAGTTGACAATGAATTTTATTTCACTAGATATGGCCGGCATAGCAAAGTTGGTTGAAAACCTGAAAATATCTTCTTCGTCGGTTAAAGACTCAATGAATTGTAAAATGTTAAAGATTACTCAACTGCATTCTTCAGTTATGCTTTCGATGTTTTTTTAGCACTCTCTAGGGTCCTGAGACTCCCAAGCGATTGGAGGATTGGCAAGGTTGCTCCGGTCCCTAAATCGGGTAACACTCATTCCCCCAATAACGATCGCCCTATATCACTCACAAGTATTCCATGCCAACTTTTGGAGCATGTTATATATTCTCATCTCTTCAATTTCCTTCAGTCTAATTCTTTTTTTGCAACAACACGCTTTTAAAAGACTTCTCATGTGAAACACAACTTATATGTTTTACTAATGACCAATTTATGCATGCGGGCACTAGCTTAAATGCTGACTGCATGTTTTTGGACTTTTCGAAGGCGTTCGATATTTTTTCACATGATCTCCTCATTTTTAAACTCAGCATGCTTAACATTGATGCAAATGTTCTAAACTGTATTAAAATCTTTCTGTAAAATCAGTCACAGTATGTTTCTGCTAACGACAGCTCATCTATCACATTTTCGTAACATCGGGCATACCCTAGGGATCGATACTGGGACTTCTTCTATTCCTTATATACAATAACGACCTTCCTAAATGCCTTTTCCATTCGTCTATCAGGCTTTTCGCAGATGACTTCGTCGTTCATTGCAAAATAACTGACCACACTGATTCTATTAAGCTTTAAGAAGATATTACAAGCTTTTCTAACTGGTGCGATAAATCGTTCATCAGACTAAATGATAGCAAATGTAAAACAATCCATGTATCGTGTCGCACTAACATCCCTAAAACCACGCACACCTACTTTATTCGCGACACTTCCCTTGAATCCGGCAACTCATACTGATACTTAGGTCCTCATATTTCACGTAATCTATCGAAGAATATGTACGTCGAACACGTCACTAAAAACGCTATCCGTGTTCTTTGGGTACTTACGTCGATGTTTCTTTGCTGCGCTTCTTCCGAGAAAACTAACACTCTACAAAATATTAGTGCGGCCAAAGTTAAAATATGCATGCGCAGTATGGGATCCCAGTAAAATCTCGCTTTTAAACGCACTTGAATTCATTCAAAATCGCGCAGCACGTTTCATCTGATCTATTCCCGTCACGCCAGCATTACTTTCATGAAAAGCACCCTTGTCTTGCCGGACATTTCTTCACGTCGTAAATGGTTTCGAATTTGTCTTTTCCGTAGAATGTATCATCACAACCCTATATTAAAGGATCAACTTTTTGCACACCCATCATACATATCCTCCAGTTCTGACCGCATGTTTAAAGTTGCTGTTCCATTTTCCAGAACAAAAGTGTGTCATAATTCAGCAGGTATCGTCGACATAATTGATAACCAGCATTTTCGTTCTGCACTAGCTAACATTGTACAACAGGAAAATGATAATACTTGTTCTGTAATATGCATTGTATCTATTTATGTATTTTTTGTTTTGTAACCACTCCCCTTTTTAATGCCTTTGGCCCTGAGGGTTCAATAAATGAAATGAAAAAAAAATTTTTCTCCAAACTAGCGCAGACTGGAACGACCTTCCTGCCTCCATCACTGCCGTTTCTGACAGTAGGAATTTCGAGACCACCGTATTTTCTGCCACTTTGTAAAATAATACTGTATGATATGCACTGTTTATGTTATGCACCTTACCACTGCTTTCTGCAATGCCACCGTGCATAGAAAATATTCGAAATAAATTATTTGTGAAGGAAGGCCAGGCCGCGACGGCAAGACGTTTGTGAAAGAAGGATAGGCCGAGACGGCAAGATGGCTGTGCCTGGCGTTTTTCTAATTGTGGACCCGAGGCGCGTGCCACAAGCGCAGACTGGGATGATGATGATGGTATGTACAAGAGAAAGAAGATGATCACTGGAAGGCACACACAATCTGCCCGGGGGGTCGGAAGCGGCCATCCTGGCCGCTTCTAAACAACCGATGCTCCGCGGCGCACAAACGGTTTCAAACGGGAAACGTGAACAATTTCAGTACCACGGTGGCGTCGATCGGCTGGAGGAACAACAGGTGTGACATTGTAGTTCACAGGAGAAGTTTGATGACCCGATAGGGACCAAGGTAGCGGTGGACAAATTTGTCACTGCGGCCAGGTGTGCGCAGTGGTGTAAAAAGGAGTACTTCGTCACCTGGTCGGAAAAAGACCACCCGATGAGCAGACTCGTAGCGACTCTTGCGGTCTTGCTGGCAGGCTTCAGTGTTGAGGCGAGCAATGTGACGGCATCTGGCCACACGGGATACAAACTGGGCAGGGACTGATGTGGAGGGATATTCAGGCGTAGAGAAGAAAGAACTGTACAGAATGGTGGTGGGAGGACGGCCGTACACGAGGAACAACGGAGAGTTACCGTTAGTCCGCTGTATTGCTGTATTATAGGCGATAGTGACGAACGGAAGAATAGTGTCCCAATTTCGATGATCCGGTGTCACGTACATGGAGATCATATCCGATAGGGTGCGATGAAAACGCTCAGTTAGACCGTAGGTCTGGGGGTGATAGCTTGAGGTTGTCTTAAGAAGTGTGGACGATGCGTGAAGAACTTCGGCAACAACTGTCGATAAGAAGGTCTTCCCGCGGTCACTTAGGAGCACCCGGGGAGCACCATGCCGCAACACAATAGATTGCAAAAAGAAATTCGCAACCTCTTGAGCCAAACCAGTGGGTGCGGTTGCTGTCTCGGCGTATCGCGTAAGGTGATCGACAGCTGTGATGACCCAATGATTACCTCGATCAGAGAGAGGCAGCGGACCATATAAGCCGATGCCGACGACTTCAAACGGCGTGGCGGGACAGGGCAGGGGTTGAAGGATGCCAGCGGGTGGAGAAGTCGGCCGTTTGCGACGTTGGCACAGGAGGCATGAAGCGACGTATTTAGCAACGCTTGAGGAGAGGCCAGGCCAAAAGAAACGTCGCTTCACGCGGTCGTAGGTTTTGTGGAAACCGAGGTGACCGGCAGTAGCGTCATCATGGAGAGCCGCTAGCATATGGGAGCGAAGCACCCGCGGCACAACTGGGATCCAGCGAGTTCCATCGGGGCAATATACGTAGCGACGTAGGATGCCATCTTCGACCTTGAAGTTGCGTAGCTTTCGGCGCAGTCGAGCATTGGGTGGTCTCGAAGCGCCGGCAAGGCGGTCGATGATGGGACGGCAGTAGGCGTCGGCTAGTTGCTGCGAGCGGAGAGCGTGTTTGTTGTCGGAGTCGTCGAAAGAAACTGCTGTGATGTGTGTCGGAGAGGGTCGGCTTTGGTCAGAGGAGGAAAGGCATTGCGTAGAAAAACAGCAGGCTGATTCCGAAAGTGGGCAGCGAGAAAGCGCGTCAGCGTCCTTGTGTTGGCGACCCGATTTATAAAGGATGTCGAAGTGGTATTCCTGGAGGCGCAGAATCCAACGGCCAAGACGTCCTGTCAAATTTTTGAGCGAAGACAACCAGCAAAGGGCATGGTGATCGGTCATAACTGTGAAGTGGCGACCGTACAGGTAAGGGCGAAATTTTTGGACTGCCCAGACGATTGCTAGACATTCCTGCTCGGTAATGGTGTAATTTTTCTCTGATGGAGTCAGGGTCCGTCTGGCGAACGCAATCGCTTTCTCACGCCAAGTTGCGTCGCGCTGCAGAAGTACAGCGCCGAGACCGTGATCACTGGCATCAGTATGAAGAATTGTTGGAGCGGTGTCACTAAAGTGGCCAAGGACAGGGTCCGATGTGAGAGCGTGCTTGAGGTCGGTAAAAGCAGTGTCGCACTGGTCAGTCCACACGAAGGTGCTTTGTGCTTTAAGTAGCTCATGAAGTGGAGCAGCAATAGTTGCGAAATTTCTGATCAAACGGCGGAAATAGGACGCCAGGCCGAGAAAGCTGCCCAAATCTTCAGTCCGTTGAGGACGAGGGAAGTTCAGGACCGCGATGATTTTGTCAGGGTCTGGACGAATGCCGTCGTGACTAACGAGATGTCCCCAAAATTGTAATTTCCGTCTGTGCAAAGTGGCACTTCTTGGTGTTCAGCTGAAGGCCCGCTGAAGCGAGGCACGTGAGAACCTCATTCAAGCGCGTGAGATGGTCTTGAAAAGTTGAAGAAAAGATAACAATGTCATGCAAGTAACACAAGCAGGTTCTCCACTTCAGGCCACAAAGTACAGTATCGATCATTCTTTCAAATGTGGCTGGTGCATTACAGAGGCCGAAGGGCATAACATTAAATTCGTAAAGTCCATCGGGAGTTGCGAAAGCAGTTTTTTCTTTGTCGGCCTCGTGCATAGGTATTTGCCAATAGCCTGAGCGTAGGTCTAAGGTGGAGAATAATTCGGCGCCTTGGAGAGAGTCAAGGATGTCATCAATCTGTGGCATCGGGTGGACATCTTGCGGGTAAATTTGTTGAGCGCACGGTAGTCAACACAAAATCGGACCGAGCCGTCCTTTTTTTTTTAACCAACACTACTTGTGAGGACCATGGGCTTGTTGAGGGGCGAATAATATTGCGGTGTAGCATATTATTGACATTTTCTTCAATGACCTTGCGTTCGGAGAAAGAAACCCGATAAGGTCGTCGCCGTACAATCGAGTTCCCTTCGGTAAAGATGCGATGGTGTGCAACAGTAGTCCGGCCGAGTGGTGGGGAAGTTGCATCAAAAATGGCTTGGTGATGGCGAAGCAATGTGAGCAATTCTTGGAGTTGATGCGGCGTGAGGTTAGGATTAATTGTCTTTGATATAACAGTGAGGGGAACGTCTGATGAAGCAGGCTGCTGATGCAGAGGGGCGGTGAGCACCATCAGGGACATAGGTTGAGCATCCACTACACAAGGAAGGGAAGTTCCTTTAGGCAACACGAGGGATTCTCGTGAAGTGTTCATGGCTGTTATGATCGCTGAGCCGTTGCAGAACCGGACAAGACTGGATGGGAAGGCGATTTTACGCGCAAACTGGCGATGAGATGGTGCAATGAGGACGTCCCCATCAGTGATGCGGTCGGAAACAACGGTAAGGAGTTTTTCGCACTGAGGAGGCAAAACTGTATCAGCTGGTGCAGTGAGGGAATGATGGGAATGATGTCGGTCGGAAGAATCACACAAAAAATCATTGTCTGTCATATGGACGACAAGGTCGCCACAAGAATTTAGCGCTGAAGCTGTAGACAAGAAATCCCATCCTAAAATCATCAGATGCGCAAAAGGTGAGAGCACAGCAAACTGCACAAGGTGGCGGACACCGTTGATAACAACGCGCAGAGTGCACTTCGCGGAAGGACGCAGTGTGACATCATTTGCTCCACGAAGTTCAGGGCCATCATATGGTGTCGTCACTTTCCGCTAACGGCCGCACAAATCAGCGTGAATAACAGAGATTGCAGCCCCTGTGTCAATCAAAGCTTCGACCGGTAATCCTTCCGCTAAAACAGAAATCATATTGAATGGGCGATCTGGACGACTTTTGGGGATTTCGCAAAGTGCAGTTTCACCTCCGGAAACTGCAACTCCTTGTTTTCCGATTGACGGAGAGGCAGAATGGTTGCTGGTCGGAGGGGGGAGGCTGAGCGGCGATATGGAGACGGGGACCGGCGTCGGGAAACATGGGCCCCACTAGGTGCAGACGAGGGTACCGGCGGCGGAGAGAACCGGCGAGGTGGGCTGGAAGAAGGCCGGCGTAAATAATAGGAAGAAGAGGGTAGCTCAGTCCTGAAGGCGGCGTAACCACGGCGCTCGTCCTGAAGGCGTCGACGACAAAAGCGAGAGATATGTCCTCGAATTCCACAGTAGTAGCACACTGGCCGGGAGGGGCGCCAAGGTGCGTAATAGGATGGCGCAGGTTGAGCAGTCGCCATTGCGCTGATGTGGTTGGATGTCGGTGCCGCCGGGGAGGGTGGACAAAGGGAGGGGACGAGGCAGCGACTTGAGCGTAAATCGGCGCTGGGCGGAGGGTCGCAGGAGGGTCGGTTGCGTTAGGGTGGGTGATTGTTGCCAACTCTTCTTTGATGATGTGACGGAGACCAGCGTCATGAGAAGTTGCGGGAGAATGATCGAACCCATGGCGGCAGAAAGGGCTAAGGACTTGGAGCTCTTCGCGGATGATCGCTCGAATCAGTGTGCGCTGATCGAGGTCAGCAGAGGGCAAGGCCGTAGCGAGGCCGGGCTGTGAGAGGCCGGGCTGCAAGCGGGAGGACTGCAGCTGGTCGAGGCGTTGGCAGCTAGTAACGATTGAATCGACACTGGAGAGATTTTGGGCATGTAGAGTGGTAAAAGCCAAAGAATTGATTCCTTTGAGTACGTGATGGACGCGGTCAGTTTCGGGCATGGTGGGACTAAAACGCCGGCAGAGCGCAAGTACGTCTTCGATGTAAGATGCATAGGATTCATTGGGACCTTGGAAGCGGGAAGCGAGCTTTGTCTTGGCGACTGCAGTCCGAACAGCTGGGTCGGCAAAGAACTGACGGAACTGCTGTTTGAAGGTGGACCAGTTAGTGGTATGCGGTTCGCGATTTATGAACCAGTTTCTGGCGACCTCAATGAGGAAGAAAGAAACGTTCAGGAATTTTAAAGCGTCGTCCCACCGGTGGTAGGCACTGCAGCGTCCGTATGTGTCGAGCCAGTCGTCCACGTCGTCGTCGCGACGACCAGCGAACATCGGCGGGTCGCGTTGTCCGAAGGGCGCGGTCGGTGGGGGCGGTGCAAGTGAGGCCGAAGGAGAGGGGCCGGCAGGGTCCTGGTTGTCTTCGGTTGGCATGACGATGGTGGGAGGTGGGAAACGGCGACCAGAACGCAGCTCCAGCGAGAGGCAGGGTGTAAGGCAGCAAGGGGATCGAGTTTCACCTCCACCACTTGTGAAGGAAGGCCATGCCGCGACGGCAAGACGTTTGTGAAAGAAGGATTGGCCGAGGCGGCAAGATGGCTTTGCCTGGCGTTTTTCTAATGGCGGACACGAGGCGCGTGCCACAAGCGCAGCCGCGGGATGATGATGATGGTATGTACAAGAGAAAGAATATGATCCCTGGAAGGCTCACAAATTAAATAAATCATAGATGTTCTTGCGTCCGAAAACTTGTTTTTCTACCCGTTTAAACGTTCTGGTAACGGCCTGTGGTTCAGAAATTCGAAGTTGAAAATGCGCCTTAAACATTCGTCAAGTTGGCCTTAATGTTAATTATTGATAAATTTGCGTAAGCGCCCTTTCTAACGTGGCATATATAGACGCAGTTTGTAAATCTTTTTCCTTGAAAACAGTTCCTTTGATCCCTGCGACAAGTCCGTGCACTGGGACGCAATTTTTTGTATTCGCATTTGTGCACTTCTCCCTGGCTCTCTTTTTTGTGCAATTTCGATTTTTACAAGTAAAACTAAATGATAAGGCATTCTGTCAATTCTGCGGTAGAAACCTACGGGTGTATGCTAGGCCCATACTCTGATTGCTTTGGGCTCTGCCGTTTCAAAGATCCGTTTATGTTGCATTCCTTACGTGGATATTGGCTCTTTGGTAAGATGTGAGTTTCCTACATAAGGCCGGCTACAACTTTACATGAGTCAGCAACAGCTCGTTATCTAACTCGAATCCGTCAGTCTAAAGGGTGAATCCTTTGGAGGAACTGCAGTGCCTGCCTTTCTCTTGTAACTGAGATTCTCGTGAGAATTTTCTCACTCTGGTGTTTATATAACGAACGTAAGGAAACACGCTGGGATGTTAGCAGAATCTCCATTGGTGATTTTTCTTGATATCCCTCCTTAAGCTGGTTGACTTTTTTATCTGTAATATTTTCAAAGAAGCGGCCATTTTTGCTCAACAATCTCAACAGCAAAAGCAGCCCACGTGTAGCTATGAAGGTAAAAAAAAGTTACTTGCTGACAATAAAAGATGCCGCAAAATACGCACAATGTGGATAGATTACTGATGAATAAGGCAGTGAAAGAAACCGCTACCGCTCAAGCACTGTGCACTTTTGAGAGTCTGCTGCTGCCAAATACAGGAAGTAGAACAGGGCTCGCGCTAAACAGATTCTAAAACACCCAAACTGATATCACCAACTTTTTCCCATCTCAAGCGTCAAGCATGTTCACCTTCTCGGCCGGTGCACTTCCTGTACCTCGAGAATATTTGTTTATATTTCACTGCATCCGCCGCCGGCGCAGCAAAGGTACTATATGTGTTGACGATTTCGGTACACGGTCACGCGTGCGCAACTCTCATTTTCACCTAGTTGTCGTTTGTCCTCGCGTTCTTTTGGCGGTTTTCGCTATGTTCCTCGCAGCATTGCTTAGGGTGACCAAACTCCGTCATGGTAGTAAGCGATAGAGTGGTGACGCAGTTAAAAAGCGTCACCACTTACAACCTGACATATGCTACGTTATAGTGATATCATATAATCCTACGATATCGGTCTTCACGAACGCGTCCCGCACCTCGAAACTGCTATCGCTCTAAGATGTCGCAGCAGGTTTATTATCTTTTGCTTTCGCTCATTTATTTTTTGGGAAAATTTTTGCACAACAGAACTACTTCATTCTTCTGTGCACTATATGTTCCCCTTCTAGCTCCTTTAAGCTGTGGTGCATCAGTGAAGAGAAAGAACTGTATACCGTGGTAACCTCTTATTGCATTCTCAAAAGCGTGCGCTGAAGATTGGTACAGTCAAGTCAAAGGCAGCCTGCGGGAAAAAAAGCGAAAGCAACCTACATAACAAGATTACACCTCTTCTAGTCAGTACTGCACTGTAGCATGCAAAGAATGCGCGATAAGTGCCGGCAACTAACCAATGACACCAGATTGCCACGAATGAGAAACAAAAAATATTAACAGTCGTGAAAGGGGCTAGGAAGACCTATTGAATATGTCTGTAATGATTTCAGTCTACTGCTTGCCTTTCTACTGAAGAAAGGTTTGCAGTTTAAGCAGGCGCCCTTAGACTCTCACTCGCAAAGCTAACCCTCCTTTGAATAAAATGTCAAACAGTACAAAGGGAGGTAAAAAAGCCATGACTGTGCTGTTTGCATCGTCGCCTCTAAGAAAACAGGGAAACAATGCCGTTAAAACGGCAAAGTTGTTCTTAAGACTCATAGGCCTTGTCGTTTTTCATGCTTTAAATTCGTGGTACAAAAAAAAGTTACAGGGACGTGCAGCTCGTGTTTAAGAGTTCCCGACTGTTTACTGAATGTGGACTCTTGGAAAACAAAGGAAACAAGTGATGGACACTGCTTGCTCCCTGTATGCTTTTGTCTTCCAAAGAATCGGAAAAAAAGCGCAGTACATTCATGTTTATCGTATTATAAAGCCCTGGCTGTAATGAATGAAGCGTGAATTTTCTAAAAAAATATTGGCGTGCTGAAACCGAGAATAATGGAGTTAAAAATTACTCGCTGCTGCGAGCTGAGTGCCCTGATATTTTAAAATCGCAAAATTTTCCCGACTTATAGAGAGCAGGTCTTAACGATCCTGTAGTTTTTGACTCATGTCGGATTTATGCATCGTGGGTTTCCACAGTGAAAGCTAAAAGATACACGACGACTAAAGTCAGAGAACTTTTCTTTAATCTATAAGTAATGAGGGAATGAGAAAGTTTGTGCAACAGAATACCTAGGCGTTCACGGTTCTTCCGACTTACAAAGCACAATTCGGTCCAATCAAAGATAGTGAAAAGAGGCATCGCGAACCTCTGCCTGGAGTCATCACTCCGGAAGTCGTGTGTGCATGAGATGCAAGCCAGCTTTTACAATCAATTGGACAGGCTCGTTGGCGCTGGCTTCCGTCGGTCGGTCATGGTCCCTGTGGCAGAAGCGCTTTTGAAGAAGTTGAAGGCTTGGGTAAGCAGGGTGGAGTCGAAGGGAAAAGAGTGGCCTATAGTGCTCCCCTGCATCCATGAAGTCACGCACAGCCTGAATAAAGTGGCTAGTCGGTATAATGTACCGGGGTTGTTCTCCGCTCCCCAAAAGCTTGCCCAGCTAAACCGTCACAGAACTTGCGAAAGCAAAATGATTTGCTGTTAGAAGGAGCATGGCCAGCGTTTCATAAAGTGTGCCACAAACGCAATATATGAAGTGCCCCTGTCCTGAGGGAGATCCTACATTGGACAGACGGGGCTTTGTGTGAACGACCGGCTTAGAAAGCATGCGAGAAGATATAGAAAATAATAAAGGTGAGCGACTTATGGATCGCTGCACGGCTTGCAACGATTGTATTCCACGGTTCCGCGATGCGGGGATTCTGGGTAGAAACAGACACCGGACATCGCGTGAAATATTGCATGCCTTCTATATCAATAATACGGGTCCGAACTGTGTGATACATCGATTTTCCTTTACGAGGGTGAACTGAAGTTTCTATAGCTCTTACACTGATAAGACTTTTACTTCCATGTTGCCTTGTGCACGTGCGCATGCGCGGGTATTTTGGAGGGCTATATATGTCGAGTGCTTTCACCCTCATTAAACAGTTGAAGTGAGCGCCCGTGGTGTCGTCGTCTCTCTTGTTTGTGTTTTTTGGCGAAAAATCTTTTTAGTATATAGTGGTATAACTTTGTGTTGCAACTGGTTGGTATGAGGTAAGTTCATAAGCGGGCTTTCCAGGATTCGAAAGAGTAACCAGGCAGCTACTCTTCCAGTGTTCTGGAAACTTTCCGAAAACGCAAGTTTCATTGTAATAATTGCCCAGCGCAGATTGGCAATGCATAGCCAGGTGAGAGAGCGTTGAGTGAGAAATGCCGTCAGGACCAGGTGCAGACGAATGCTTACACTAGGCAAGATCGGCGTCTAATTCAGGTATTGTGAATAGCAAGTCGTAGTGGTCGATTCATGAAGGTGGTAAAAAGACTCCGAACTAGATTATGTTGTCTGAGTCGCACCAACGAAAATTTTGCAGAAACCTTTCGTAACCAATGGTTCAGTGCCGCATTGGTAAACGACTAGAGTACGCAAAGCATGCCTTTCTAATGAAGGTGGACGCAACCTTCTGACAACATTATTAATTCGTTATAGCAACTTGCGAGGACCTAGCGATAAACGGAATTGCCTCCAGCGCTGCTTCCCTAACCTCTCGAGGTGCCGCTTTAATTTTCATGGAGCTCGGAGACTTAGGGCGAAATCGTACGTAGATTTTGTTTTTCTCTAAATTCTTTTGGCGCATTGAAAGACTGCGCATGGCCTCTCAAATTTCATGTATATAGAACAGTTCTGCGTGGGCGCACGTACATTGTGCGTGGTATCAATGAGAGTGGACGTATTATGTCCTCCATTTGCGATAATGATTTGAGGTTCCCAACGCCAGTCGCAATGAATGACCTAAAGGCGGCCCACCCTGTGCATCGCACACGGTACAAACTGGTAGGTGCGTACAACTTGACGCAAACATATGCTGGGATGTGGGCACTACCACGTGTTTCCGCATCACTTCACCAGGCAATAAAGGCATGTAGCCTTGTTTACACACACACGATATCCAAGCAGCTACTGTAGGATGTTCCACGCAGAAAACAATGAAGCCGTCGTTGATATTGACGAAATCCTGAGTGTGCTTAATGTTGGCCTGGTCTCTTCGTCTGTTATTCAGTACGGCAAATGTCCACTAAGGGTGATGAGCAATGTAGTTGCTCACAATAATATCAGGAGTAGTGCAAAACTGAATCGCCGAAGATAGGTATGAAATACCAATGTCATCTCTTAATGGAATGTAGCGGCCGTTTACAAGGAATACTAGCCCTTTTAGCGCTAATGTCAAGCAAATCTAGTGGTCTGTATTGTGTAGCTGAAAAACTGGAGGGTTGTGCGCAATATCTCGGCGTACGTACATTTACACTTTCCTTGTTTGATCTTCTTGTCGAGACCACAGCTGTGCCTACCCAGAAAGACAGAATGCAGAAAGCATTTTGGGCTTATATATAACAATTACTGAAAAGCGGTACTTCTGGCGACACTTTCTGAAGAAGATGAAGTGGCCAACACAGGCTCTGGGTATTAAGCTGCATCACTGCACTACGCCGCCGGTGCATTGTCACAGACACCGAGGAGTTCTTTGCCGCGCCATAGTGAATGACAGCAGGGCACCAAGAGCGGCTCAAGCGGTTCAAAAAGTGAACAACAATCCATGTTGCTAGAGTGTTCATGGCAGAAAGCATCACCCGCACCGAATCAACAAGCTTTTTCAGCATACAGTTCACCCGCTTTATTTTGGACATGTAGGTTTTATTAGCTCGGGTTGCAACGCAACTGCGGCACACCAGGGTGATGGGCTTTGAGGGTACAGCAGGCCATTCAACATCAAGGGAGGCTGGTATTGCAAACGCATCTCACATGCGTTCGGGACGACTTGTGTCATTGCGGCAGGCGTAGCATGTTTTTCAGTTTCAGGATCGTGCTGCGGTTGCAAGAGTCGACGCTAGCTGCGAGTCTAGTTTATATAAATTAGGCTTGTTTTGCGACTCCAGTCATCTGTGTCGGGAGCGACGCTTGCGTCGACGAATAGACCCAGCCGCTTCTTGATGCGTTCAGTTGTCTTTCAACATCTTCTTCAGTATAAGGCTTTACGAACTTTACGAACTTGCAGCGGCCAAAACAATAACCTTCGACGATCCGGGCCGAAGAATGGATCAGCGTCCGGAGGTCCAACCTATATCTTGGTCAACATTCGTAATGACACCAGTGGCAGTCTGTATTCCATTAGCAAAAAAGGAGCCGTGTGCTAAGTCGCCATGCACAATAATTTCTTTATTCTTGCCCCCCGATGCCTAATATTTCGCATCTACGGTCATAAAATTCTTCCGAGTGTTGATTCTGACTCTCGAACTTGTCCTGGAACCACCTTATCGAAAAAGGCGGTCAGCCGCTGTCTGTTTATGATATTCAAATTATCTATCGGCGCTGTTAGTTCGAAGGTCACGGAGAACACCCTTGTTCTGTCAACAGTATCTTTAGATGACTAACCTGCTGTTGATGTTCTGCCCGAATTCCTTTTCTGGCGGTGCTACTCAAAAAGTGCGCAGCTGCAATTGGAGTCCATCGCAGCAAACGTGGAGTGTGCAGCATCATCTGGGAGCTCCACATCCGCTACGTTGAAATAACCATTTCAGTGTGCCACACTCCGCTCGACAGCTAGAACGGAAGGGTGCTGTGAACGTGTGCCCGCCATCCCGACAGTTGACAAGATCACGGTTAGGTCACAAATATAAACACAGAAAAGCGACAGAGCCTTTGCTGTTGTTGTGATTAACCACATTCTATGGCACATGCCAACATAGGGGGAACGGCCAAGAATTGGGGCGCGCAGAGAGTTTTTCAGATGGAATTTTTCAATGTTGAAAATAAAGTGAATGCTAGTGAATAGAGATGTAAACAAAAAGATGAAACTCGGAAATAAAGCGGGAGTTGCATAACACACGCTGGAAAAGGACACTGTGGTATTCGTAGCCAAGTGATTAAAAAATTACTAATAAAAAATAATAATTCCACTGTTGGGTACCACTCCATCTTCCTCCTTTACCGAGGCCGTAGAAGGTTCCAGTAGGGGCTTCGTCACTGGCATGTGTGTAGCAGCTGGGCGTATGCGGTAGCCTCAACGACAAGTGACATGAAATGTTAAAAAAAATTTGCGCAAACAAAATAGCCACTATTATAGTCACTATTATCTGTTAAATAGTCACTAATATCTGTTAAAGCGCGAACCTTTGGCTTCGTAAGTTCTGAGTTTCTAATCGCATAGAGCCAAGCTTACTCTTCAAAAACAGCCTCAAAGAAGAACTATTGAGACTAGTGTGGACATTAGTGGAAAGTCTTAAAACGGCTGGGTATTGCACTGACTTCCTGCAATAACTAGCCATAAGTTAGTACAGCCATGGAAAGGCAATGGTTCGTTGTAAGAATGTATAGCGGTAGCGTAAGCTGAAAAGAATGATATGGAGAGATCACACTTTCAACTCACTCAAATTACAAACCCTTTATCACCCTCTTTTAAGATATTCATTTAAAGTCAGCTGAGCAGAGCTTCAGCTGTTGGCAGGTTTGTTCAGTACCAGCGATGCAACATAAATCAAACTTTTTCTCCATTTTATTTGGTATGAAATCCCTCTAGGTGTTCCTGCAAGGTTTTACGTTCACCTTTCACTGCTAAACAGAGACACCCAAAAACGATTCCTGTAACATGTGCGGCCGATACCGTCCAAAACTGTTAAAATACGAGCGCTATGAAAACATGGGCATTGCTGTTATTGGCTTGCCTATGTTGAAAAAACAAATTTATTGCGGCCGTGCACACATATGTCAAGCGACCGACGGGCATGGGGATCCCGAGATAAATATCACAGAAGTGCCAGACTGCGTGAGTTTTCAAATATGTCGAATTTTATATTGCCATGCAGCCGAAACCCCTCCTGTCAAAGGTTTGCGATGTTTGTAATAACCTCCTAGGTACCCTACGCTATAGTTGGGGAACATCGATAGCAATAACTTCCTAAACTGCAACAGCTCAACAGAAGTGTCATGCAGGACGCGCTCAGTGAGAGTGATCGATATTCAGAGACCCCCGGACATCATCATCATCAGCCTTACTACACCCACTGTAGGGCAAAAACCTCTAACATGTCTCTTCAATTAACGCTGTCCTTTGCCAGCTGCTCCCAACCTATGCTTGCAAACTTCCTAATCTCATCCGCCCACCTAAACTTCTGCCGCCCCCTGTTACACCTACCTTCTCTTGGGATCCACTCCGTTACCCTTAAGGACCAGCGGTTATCTTGACTTCGCATTACATGCCCTGCACAAACCTTTTTTGCCCTCTTGATTTCGGCTAGGATATCATTAACCCGCGTTTGTTCCCTTACCCACTCTGCCCGCTTCCAGTCTCATAACGTTACAGCTATCATCATTGTTTCCATGGCTCGCTGTGTTGTCTTTAACTTAAGCTGAAACCTTTTCGTTAGCCACCACGTTTCTGCCCCGTATGTCAGTGCCGGTAAGATGCAGCTGTTGTACATTTTTCTCTTGAAGGACAGCGGTTACCTTCTATTCATGATCTGAGAGAGCCTACCATGTGCGCTACACCTCATTCTTATCTTTCTAGTTATTTCCCTCTCATGATCTGCATCAGCTGTCACTACCTGCCCTAAGCGGATGTATTGTTTTACCACTTCCAGCACCTCACTGCCAATTGTGAACTGCTGTTCTCTTGCTAGACTGTTGAACATAATTTCATTTTTCTGCATGCTAATTTTTACTCCCACTATTCTACTCTGCCTGCCTACTTCATTGATCATGTTTGGAATTCACTCCTGTGTGAGTGAGGAAGCTAATTTCATCAGAGAATTGCAGATTATTTAGGTATTCTTTATGAACTTGATCTTATCCCGATTTGGTCTCAATTCCTGTAAACAGGTGATACTTCCTGTAAACAGGCGGTGAATAGCACTGGAAAGATCTTGCCTGCTTGCCTGACGCCCTTTCATGTTGGAATTTTATTTTTGACTATATGGAGGAGTATGGTAGCTGTACAGTTCCTATATATATCTTCTATTATTTCTACATAAGGCTTTTCTACACCCTGATTCTGCAATGACAGTATGATTGCTCAGGTTTCCACTGAGACAAATGCTTACTCTTAATCAATGAAGGCTATACATAGAGGTTGGTTATATTCTGCGCATTTCACTATCACCTGACTGATAGGGTAAATATGATACATTGCGGAATATTCTTTGGGAAAGCCTGCTTGATCATTTGGTTGGACAAAGTTTAAGGTTGTCCTGGCTCTCCCGCCATTGTCGACCACTCTGCTAGTGAGCCGGAGTTTCCGGGTTCGAACCCGACCGCGGCGGCCGCGTTTCGATGTAGGAAAAACGCAGAAGCCGCCCGTGTGCTGTGCAATGTCAGTGCAAGTTAAAAATCGCCAGGTGGTCCAAATTACTCTGGAGCCCTCAACTACGGCAACCCTTTTTCTTTTTCTTCTTTCTCTCCCACCTTACTCCCTTTCCTTATGGCGGGGTTCGGGTATCCACCTAGATACACGAACTGCGTCATTTCCTTTCCTCAGAAAGCGCTTTCCAAAAACCGCTTTCTACTTTCTCATCCGGGCTTTACCAAGACGGGTGTTGAGACCGGGAATAAGTACAAGGTTTGGTAAACTAAGGCTTTCTTGCAAAGCGAAGGGTTATTGGTGTTTCGAGCGAATGGGAGAAACCAGCACACCAATATTTGATGAATCTGTTCTGAACTGTATGTGGGAGAGGCAGCAAGGCATTAGCAAGAAATATGCACGCGCCAATAGAAAACGAGGGCAGTGTAGAACCATTTTAGATAGCATGGTTAATGTACTGAATATTTCTACATAGATCTCTACATCAAAGGAAATAATCAGGATGTTTATGAGGCACTCCGTGGTGTCGACAAATTTCACAATTCAGAGACAACGAAAGAGGAAATAAAGACAGCTGTGCAAGCAGACCAATGGTGAAAAGGTGCAGGTGGCCCTAAACTGAAAGCAGCTTTGTTGAATGGCTGTGTGTAAACTGTGCCAGCGAAGTTTGCTACCATGTATACGGAGTGTCAAGTGACCTTTAGCGCGCGAGGACACCTGGAAGTATGCTAAAATCAAAACGTTATAGTAAATGACCTGAAAATGTGCGACAAATAGGCTTACCATTCGTTGTTTACAAGGTACTTACTAAGATTACTGCTACTTGACTTAGATGATTCCTACCTTTATGTCAAAGAAATTTTCGAAGGGCTACTCGACAAGAAACCATATTCCCACCATCAGTCAACATGTAGAGAAGTAAGCAGATAACAAAGAACAACTTTTGATGTATTGGCTTTATAAAATAAAATGATGATGATGTTGAAAAACTATACAGCCTGCATCAACAAAGAGCAAGCATTTCATTAAAATGAAATATCAGTAGTCATTCCACCATTGCGTACCCAGATACTGGCTCACAGGGATACACGCAAAGATACTATAAAGAGTCCTGTAAAGGGAAAGTGATTCATGCTGTTACGAAACACGTCCGGCAGGCAAAGTGGCTCTTTCCCTGCTGTTTATGAATTTAGGAACGTATTCATAGAGCTATATGGGAAAGTGTTAGGGATAAATTGATCGAAAAATACAATATTAATTTTCGATTAGGTCTTGAAAATGATTGCTAAGTACCTGAAGGAATAAGCTCCAAAGCACGCTTCACGACTCAGACGGTGAATCGAGGACGGTTTACGAATAGATGTGCAGGAAACTAGGTACTTTTTCACAGTTTAGAAAGCAACAGAAATTGATTAAAAATGGCAAGGGAGTACATCTCCGGAGTGTGAGACTGAAACGACGTGAGCAGCGTAACTAGGAGAAGAAGAACGGGGTGACTGCATTTTAGACAAAAGACCTTGTTCACACTCTCAATCAGGTGACACTCTGATATATTGCATTTATAAATTTGGAGAAAATATTTCAATCAGGCGAAATTTTTGCAGCCATGCATGCATTCCAGAATCAGTTTGTTGAAGAGTCTTATTAAAAATACTGCATGATATTCATTGCCAGTGCACATCTCCAAAATACTCAATAAAGTTGGCAATAAAATTCTAATAAAAAGGGCGTAAGGCAGCTACACATTATCTCGCTTATGCTATTCACCGCCTGATTAAAGGCGGTGATGTGAGGCCTGGCTTTAGAACACAATGGTGATACGAGTTAATAGAAAATACCCCAGGAATTTTCGATTCGCTGAAGACATTGTCTTAATATGTCACTGAGCAGATGAACTGCAGGACATGATCAAACACTAATATGCAGAAAATCAAGGTAATGTTTAAGAGTCTCGATAGTTAACAACAGTTTATAATTTGTAACGAGGTGTTGGAAGTGGTAAGGGAACACGTGTGCGTAGGGCAGGTATTGACCGCAGATTCGGACCACGAAGGAAAACTAGCAAATTATGAATAGAGTGGAGCGCATTTGGCAGGTTCTAACAGGCTACGAAGGGCAGCTGACCAATATCCTTCAAGATAATTCAGCTTTATCTTAACGGTACTCACGTATGGGGCAGAAAGGTGGAAGCTAACAAAAAGGATTCAACTGAAGTTGAGGTAAGTGCAGGGAGCTAAAGTATGAAAAATGAAAGGCGAAACATTTAGAGACATGAACAGGCGCAGTGGGTCGCGAATCATACTCGAGTCAAAGGTATCCCAGTGGAAACAAAGACGAAGAAATTGGCTTGGCAGACAATGTAATCCGAAGGCTAGATAACCGATGCTTCTTAAGGCTAACAGACCAGATTGCAAGAAAAGGTAACTTTAGGAGGGGCCGGCAGAAGCTGCGACATGGTTAATTAGAGAGATACGGGAGATGATTTGTGCTGCAGTTGGCGTAACCATGCTGATGGTGATAATGATGAGTGCATTTTGAGGTACTTTAAGGTCATGAATAGCAGTCTGGCACTATCCCCGAAGAAGAGAGTATGCAAAGCTTTTTTTACCCCTGCTCACGAATATGGTAAAAATGTCGAGCCGCACGAAATGATTAATGATGGCTGTCGAGCGAAGGACCAGGGCGACATCAAGAAATACATCACGACAGGAGGTCTCGTGTGGTACTTACACAAGTCGACTTCGTCTTTCGCACTGCTACCATCATATATGCAAGTCAACTATCCCAGCTTTCTACCTTACTAATAAAAAGGATCGAGTTTAATTCGTGTGCACGCGCAGCGATGGAGGATGAATCACATTTATATCGTTAAAAACAGGTGGACAGCAGAATGAGTCAAGAATTAAAGTAACTCGAGTTAGTTATATGCCAGTTAAGATGAAGTAGTTATGAACTTGAGTCAAGCATGAAATACGAAGTCTAGATTACTTATGGTCTTTTATAGTGACGAAGTGAATGCTAAGAGAAGGCAAACTCAAAAGGTGGGAGCGGCGAGGCAATGCGGCGGATGAGGTTAAAACGTCTGCAGTAATAACACCCGCAACCCGCACAGCAAGGGTTAACTCGTCGGATAAGAGAGAGGCCTTTGAGGTGAATCTCTTGTGGTTTGGCTTATAATGATAATGTTTTAAGTAAGAATGTGGTCATTCTTACGACTAGGCGGCTGCTTATCACCCGTGAAGGAATGATAACAATAAAAACTATGCAAAAACTCAATATGTAGCACGTCTGGTTTCGTGTAAGGTCCTTGTCATTTGCGCTTCGTATGTCACTGAACTTCATACACAAACTAGCCAGCCAACGATCCCTCTTGTACTAATTCATCAGCAGACGAAATTTCGCAAATTACAGACTCTATATTATAGACAAACGCGGCCTAGATTACTTGCCTAGAGTCTATTACCTCCTATGACAAACGATGGCCCGTATCCTGTAACGAGCTAATTCACATTTTGTTTTATTTCGCTGAGACATCAATGTGAGGAGAGCAACAACAGGTGTGGAATCAAACGGCCGGAATAAACACAGCCGATGTCGTTGCGGCGCCGCCGCATCAAGTCCAGATTAGTAACATCGACCATGCTGCGCCAGTTCGTTGCAGGAGCAACGCATTGATTCTTTGCGAGGCTATATAAGCGTTGATAAATGTCTTCAGGCGTGCGAAATGTGTTGTCGTGCTACGATATTCCTCGCCGTCGGATTACCAGAGGGACTTTTGTCACCGTAGGCTTGTTTTTTTCACTACAAAAGCGACCTCTTCTCCGACGGCCACCATCAGTGAGAGCAGCTACATATCACAGAAGACCAATTGTAACTGAAGGGCGACGAATCGTTACAGAATACTAGCCCAGGTGTCTAAAACATAGATGTTGGAACGTCGTCATCTACAGCAGTCTACAATAAACTAACTGTGACTGCGTGGTCACTGCATGAAGCTCCAAAGACAGGCACTGCAAAAACGAGGCGTCTGTCGGGTTGAAGAAAGCGCATTCACGCAATGGAATTCCTGTATGGCGCGCTGGAAACAGGCAGCGGTCCGCTACATTCCGCATAAAATTCAAGGCAGCCGCTTGCTCACTAATGCAGCTACAGTTTCTGGTTGAGCTGCCCTGTAAAATTTCTTTTGTATCATGCATTCCAGGCTTGCAAAAAAACTTGTGCACGTCAAGTTAATCAAATTTCTCCTTCCACTCAACCTTGTTAACAGGGGACTAAAATTTCTCGAAAACCGTAGGCAATGCTTTCAGTGCGGCAGCTCCTTGTCAGCAGAAGCGGACAATTCTTTTTCTGATAACGATGAGCGAGTCAGGTAAAGCTAAGTTCGGGTAGTATTTGTGCGCTTGGCTTGCTGAAACTTTATACATACATAAGCGCCCGCTTTGTCGGTGACACATTACACTGTTTAAGCGCAAAGCCGCGATGTATAGCATGTGGTTTTACTTGAAATATTTTTCTTTATTTTTATTTTAATAATATTTGATAAGAAGGCGGTCACAGTTATTTTAAAGATTTTTATACTGCAACCAGACTGCTAGTTAACCAACGAATGCAGAGGCGCACAACACACTCACTTAAACTTAATTCAGATTATAAAAAATATATGAATATCTGTGGAATACACATAAGAAAAATGCAGCAATTCCTATTCGCTATTCAACCTTAAGCGTAAACCAGAATAACGCTGAATTGCAAACGTTATCTTCTGCCGGCCTAGCGTTCAGTTCTTGGTTTTCATGTATGTGTACATCATGGCTAGAGACAGCAGGAAAAGCTTAGACCCAGGATTTTCTCTGGGGAAAGAGAGTGCTTCCGTCTCAGATGCGTATATTCTTCTCTCTCGTTACGCTGTGATGTACAAGTACATTTAAAACATAACAAATAATGGCGCAAAGAATTCAAAGATGCCTAGGCACGGCATAACCGAACGGGGACATGGAATAACGTGAATGCTATGAACATAACTTTTCTTCTACTTGACTCGACTGTGAGTGGAGAGGAACATTGTGCTGCGTTTTCAAAAGAGAGTGCATGGGCTCAGGTGAGGCTCGAAAGACCAACACGAGGTTTTCAGGGATGCGCCTTGTCTAGGCAGCCGTTTTCGCGATGAGAGCACGAAAGAAGTCAGGCTGAGTTTCAAAATATTGCACTTAAACCGACGCAAAGCTATGTTCAACGTTCTGCCTTTTTGAAGTGATCTCGTTGTACTTTTCTGCAGCGGAAGCTTTTCTACTTTGACCCGCCCAGAAAATGCGCTGATGTTCCTTAAACAACCTCTTCCAAATGCAGAAGGAGTACTTCCTCTCCTGCTGCAATTTCATCGATGTAGCCTAAATATAAGTTCATGCCCGGCACAAGGATTACTTGAGCTGTGACCATAAAATTCTTTCGGACGCAAGAAGTACAAAAACGAATAAATGAATCTCGGAGTATGCACTTTGACAAAAACGTCTCTTGGATTTTTGTCTTTTTTTGAGGAGTAACTGAATATGCAAGGAGTTGATAAAAATATTTCTGTCGTTCTGAATACAATTTTGCCTAATTCTCTATTTCTGCACGTTCCGCTTGCGTAGAAAAAAAACGCGAGTGCTTCCTTTTTCTACAAGGTTGCTTATACATTGCAATCTAACGAAGGCAGCGAGCATAAACCGCTGACTAGAATCGCAACTCAGAGTGCGCACTGAAATGCTCCAAGTAGTCGAAATAGAATATAAGGCCACGCTGCGTCTGGAACATTTCTTTCACAGTTATGTCGTCCCTCTTAGCGCAATTTTAGTGTCTGCCACTGATGCGAGGGGGTGGGCCGTAGCATATAAGGCAGCCGCAGATGATGCAAGACAGGGTTGTGTACTGTCAGTGGGCGATGTCTTGGTCTTGCACTGGGCTAATGGTCAGAAAAAAGGAGGATAAATATACTTCGTATTTTAACATCATCAGGGTTCTCTATTATACGGATGTAGGTCTCCCTTTCAAGCAACAAAGCATCCACTTTGCTTTAAGGAAGGATTTTTTCCCTCTATTTGTCGACAGAAGCTTGCCACTACCAGGCAATTTTGAATTTGTAGAATTTCGATGGAGGCGAAATTATAGAGGCCCGTGTACTGTGCGATATCAGTGCACGTTAAAGAATTCCGGGAGGTAATAATTTCCGGGGCTCTTCACTACGGTGTCCCTCATTGCCTGAGTTGCTTGGGTACGTTAAACCTCCATAAAATAATTCAAACTTCATTCCCTTTCAAACTGGAGGCAACTGTACGTATTCATAGTTCTTTTATTATTCCTTTCGACAGTATCGATCAATAGGATTTCTCGCTTGTTATTACCATAAAAAGCGCCAGATTTTTGCAACTTGCTCCTGGGATTACTTCATTTGAATTAATAAATCAATGAATCAATTAATCAGTTTATTTCAGATAACATTACATGGTGTACGCAGGGAAAGGCTAAAGGACTTGATGGTCTCCTAACGAGGCTTAACCTCCGCATTACACATCCGAGCAGATGATACAGAGCAAATACGTAGATGAAGATAATGATACAGGAAACGTAGTGGTAAAGGTATTCAGCGCAGTTATACAGTAATCAAGGCCTAAAGACTAGTTAGGTGGAAAAAGACCGAGAAAATGCACCAAACACGAACAGTAGGTGGCGGGATGAATACGACGCGCCATTGGTAGGGCGGCCATTGTAGCAGTGAGTCATTTTTTAATATCGGTTTTAGTTTTAGAAGCAACTTTTGGTGACACACGCGGTCAAATGCCTTTTCGAAATCTAAGAAAATCATGTCAACTTGGCCTTGCCTATCTAGAACTGCTGCGATGTCGTCAACAATTTAGACTAGCTGCGTTGTAGTCGGAAAAAGAAACGAAACCGCTGAGTAATGTATGAAACACGCAGTACATATGATATGCATAATGGAATGGTACTCGAAAGCGTGATAAAGGCGGCTTCTTTTTTGTTTTGAATTTTCCAATAGTAGCACTTTCCTGGACACAAATATTATTGGATATATGTTGCCAATAATGTTATTTGCCGATCTGTAGTCTTTGCGCCGTACTTAGTTCGAGGACAAGAAATAATTGAAGAAATTGCAGGCAAGTTAGGAGAGTCTCTGCATACAGGTAAGAACGAGAGAAGGACGCAGATTCTTGTTTTATTTTTCGGCACTCTAGCAATGCTAAGTAATGCCTTTAGCACAGAAAAATAGTAACATATTACAACCGTTACATGTGTTATAACTAAGAGGATTTTTACCCAACTTACTCCAAGAAATGTTTGAAATTTTACATATGCTATTTCTGTGCCCTTAAGGTATAGTCGAACATCATGTTCTAGACACTTATTTTTAGCATGAAAAAGCGCGTATTTCCTTTTCATAATGTTTAGTTCACGTTTATTGGCATCAGGCTAAGTCTGCAGTTCACTAAGTCATGTATTGGATTGATGTTTCAGGAGGCGAAGGGTGGGACCGGAAAAGAAAACATAGGTGTCATCAATGTAGAGGACTACGTTTGAAATTAGGTGTATGCTCACAATATTTTTATTGTACAAAAGAAAAGCAAAGGACCGAGGTAGACCCTTGTGGTGCACCTAATTTTATTGTTCCTCTGTCGGATTATAGATACTGTAGCCATGTAGACTGCTTCCGTTGTGTAAGATAGCGTTTCTGTAGTTTATTTCCAATGCCTCGTATGCCATAACGTTCTTGTTTTACCAATAAAATATGTTTTAATGAATCAGAAGCCTTGGAAAAATCAAGAAATATTTCACTGCCCAAAGCGTTTGTTCAAATTTAGAAAAAAGTCTATCTTTTATGTCCAGTCAAGCTGTATGTGTCGATTTAACTGCTTGGAACCCGTACTGTTATTTGCATATCACTTTTTTTATCTTTAAGAAAATTTCCAATCTTTTATACACTATACGTTCCGCGACTTTAAGAAGCAATGGCAATATCGAGAGAGGGCAATAGTTGTTAAGGTCGTTCATTCTGCCTCCTTTGTAGATTATTGTAGCGTGAATGGCTTTCATCTTATCATGAAAAATACTAGCTAGAAGCGTTCTTCTGCATATATGTGTCAAAGGTAGGCTGATGGTAGTAATTATAGCGGCTTTAAATGGTACCCTGCATATATCGTCATTACCAGGCGAACATTTATTCTTAAGGGAATTAACGACCGCTACGACTTCTTCAGGAGCGGGTGACAGAAATAGAGACTCACAGCATTTATTTCCCATATTAAGGTCAATGGGTGACGTAGGACATAAGTCTGCCGAAATACGATGAGCGCCTGGATTCAGAAAATTCTCAATAAACACATTAGCAATCGTACACTAGAACAGGAGGTTTCATGAAGCAGCGTGCAGCTTAGAAAGCAGTTGAGATTTCCCGCTGAATATCATCTATTTAAATCTCATTAACCCAATTTAGGTTTATCGAATATTGAAGCAAACTTGTTTTTATAATAGGCAGTTTTGACCTCCTTTATATCCAGATTTAATTCATTTCTAAACTTCTCAAATTCGTCAATATGGGTTTTGTCTGTTGTTTTTTAAAGCGAGCAAACAATGAATTTTTATATCGAATACACTTGAAAAAGAATGACGTTATTCATTCCTTATTAACTGTCCTGTGCTCTTGGACGGAAACAAGAGAAAATGCAATGTTGTAATTGCGTTGTATTTTTCTAAAAATATATCGTCCGCTACGGAAGGATCGCTTTAGAGATAAAATTTTGCCCAACAGGTTTCAGCCATAAGCGAACCGAAATAGCCCGATGTATTATCATTACTTATTATTCGCTTGTATTTATGTTTAGCAGAACTGTGTTATTTAAAAACAGGCTGGAAATGAGATGTGATCACTTATGCTTGATGAAAAGACACCTGCAGTAATTGTGTGTCTGGAGAATTTTGTGAATCAGTTATAATTGAGTGTTTCTGTTAGCATTAATATACTGGTGGGTGGATCAATAGGATTTTCACATCCACTTGAGAGCATCAATTCAAGCAGTTTGAGACACACTGGGTATTTGTAAGCAGGTCGACATTCATATGACTAAATATAATGACATGCTACCTGTTCAGAATAGCTAGGTTAAGGAAGGTATCAATAACATGAAGGAATGCATCCAGATTACCTTGAGAGGAGCGGTACACCAAAAGTGAAGCAATGCCACTATGCAGCATGCGAAAAACTTCAGAGTCTTTATTTACAACATAGAAATCTGCGAGAACATCATGCTGCAAACGTTCATTTAAAATGTTGTTACATCACCTCCGCATTTACCCTGACGGAACAAAAAAATGATTTTAACATAAAACTTGTGCTACTTCCGCACCGGAACTGTACCAGATTTACATCAAAATAATAACATCATAACGACAATTATTTTTAGCTCCGCTTCAATATCTCCGACCTTATTTCTCAAGCTTATTTCGTAAGCGCTAGCATTTAACAGTTTATTAAATAGATTGGGGGTATAGTAACACGCCGTGTCTCGCAGAGATTTAGCCAGGCACCAAGCTTATACTGTCTACAGAATCCTGGTTAGGTCCTCGTCGGAAACGATCCTTATCGCCGGACTGCCAGCCTTCTTCCTCGCGGAAATCTTTGCTTCCCATGACCACACGAAGGAGTAGCTCCGCTCTCGACCTTTTACTTTAGCTAAACTTCGAAATTTCTTCTTTGCGGCAGTCAGCTTGTCAAATAAATCTATGCCGTCATCATGTTTCTTGAGGTTTTTCAAGCCAAGGGTCTTTAACAGCTCGCTGAGGAAATGATATGAATTCTACGGGTTCCTTGTTTCTACCTGTGAGGATACGATGCAGACTTTCAACTTCGGAACCAGTTAGGCACGTTAGATTGAGCGTCGCCGCCCGATCGTTCATCATAGGGGAGAAGGTTTCGTTTCCACAAAGAGTAACTCATGGATTTTCATGTTCTGTCTTGTGCTGTGTTGTTTCCGGACATTTAGTTCATTCTTTAGCTCGCTTTTTTTCTTTTTAAGTGCGTTCTACTTTAGACCCTAGCTTTCCAATTTCTCTGATATGCTTTTCAGAAGTAAGTCACTCCCAGCGTGTCATACGTCTCTGATAAGTTTGCAACAAATTTTCCGACGCGTGCTACGGTCTCATTCAATGATGACAAGCAATGCAGCCTGATCGTAAGTAAAGCCAAGTTCTTCTCAGTGGCAGTAAGTTCTTTGCCCAAGGCAGGGGGCAACACGAACGGCTGGTGACTGCGAGACGCTGGCAAGTGACAGGTTGGGCATTTTAAAGCTTTCTTGACCTCCTCATTTTTTTCTTTATACGCACGCTCGCTAGTGGCGGCGCATTTGCTAAGGTGGTAGGTGTAGGGCTGACAACATTCGCCACATATCATAAAACCTTGGCCAGCAGAAAACTCATCGACGGCAGCAGTGGCAGCGGGACAAGTGGTTACCTTGCTAAATACAATGAATTTAAACCAACCTGTGCAAAGTAAAGACTTTAGTCAGGTTCTCTTCGGACTGTTCCCGCCGCTGCCTCTTGCCCGAGGTGTGTAAGATCCGTCAGATGGCTCGACTTTATAAGATGTTTGAAGGGGGTGTTGTCCGCTGTCCGTCCATAATTCGTATAGTGTGGACGAAACGGCAGAGCAGGCAATCGGCAAGCGTACTGCGCAAAGAAAAAGCGATGGTCACATGCTGTTCGACTGATCCTGCAACTGAATCTGCTACACTAGGTATGAAAAGCTATGATCTTCACATAAAATCTTTAAATGTAGCATGAAAAATTATATAACAATCAGTTATTATATCTCAGTATGCTATTGATTCTTATACGTAATACTAGAGGCGTATCAACATGAACATAAGTTACTAGTTACTCTAGCATTATAAATCTAGCATAACCTAATATGTAACAATGACTTATTATATTTCAGTGTGCTTTCGATTTTTAGAGAATAAGTATAACTAGAAACGAATCAACATGAACGTTTTTTACTAGTTATTTCGAACCCGTACTTCAACGGCTGCCTCAGTATCAAGGTGGAATAATATGGAGTGCCTCACGAATAGAAGTAAAGACTGTTGTTACTTTGTGTTGATTATACAAAGGCTTTGTCTCTTAAAAATGCGTTAAGTATGTGGCTTCCCCTACGTTCCTGCTGTTTTGTAATAAAATTGTTATACCTGAAGGAACGCAAGTTTTCTTTCGATTGAATTTTTTTTTCGGACATTAGAGTATTCAGTTCTGTCTTCCCGCTGCTACTGCTGCACAGACGCATTTTGACCTCATGGGCCTACGTTAGCTCCGACTATTGCCGAACACTTGTTTCCTCATGTTTGTTGTAGACCTTCATGATGAAGTAAATGTCAAATGGCAAGTAAAGGGCAAACAAACCTTGACTTATATGTTTTCCAAAGGTACGTGTACAGCTGGCATATGGTTTAGTGACATAAACACTTTGACTGTTCAGTTGACACATAGAACTTCGTGAGCCAAGAGTTCCTCGAAGTAGGTGAAGCTTTCATTAACCTTTACTTCGAGTCGCCGTTATTTTTAAGTCTCTAAAGTTGCAGTGCAGTGCCAACACAGGCTCCTGCTGTATATTTGGCAACTTCACACCGTACATTCCACATGAATGAATGTAATGGTTAAGTTAAATGAGTTTTCTGATTCCAGAAAGCATTATCGTGTCCTAGTGCCGTGTGAGGGTGTGAGTTAAATCATTATTGAGTGTCCGGAAAGGTTGAGCTCTACCGGGCCTAAGTCTCCAACGTGGGGACGTCGATATCGTGTCTCTTCGCCGCCTCGAGGGCCTGCTGGAAGTCCCAGAATTGGTCGTTGAGGCTGGAGCTGCGCAGAGCGGCGGACCACCTCAAGAGGCTTTCAGGATTAACACCGGTTAAGTGTGTCTTATACCTCGTTACTCAGGTAGAGGTGACCGTGGTTAACGTAACCGCGGTTACAGAACTAACTGCGGTTACTTGAAATCGCGGTTCGCCGTTGTTACACAGCACGCCACAGGTAGCGCGCCCTTGGGTGAAAAAGACGAACTGAAGCGGTAATCGGCGCATTGAATTGTCATATGGAAATATGCTCGTAATTTGCGAGATATCTGTCATGAAGCATCATTTTGTTCCAAAATATGTTCTCTTGCTTAGCAACCACAGGTAATGAAAATTTCGGAGCCCTCCAAGACAACGTCTCTCACAACCTGTGTCGCTTTAGGATGTTGAGCCAGTTAAAACCAAACCAAAGCAGAAATGAAGAGGCGAGACTCTGGTCGGCTTATTTGATACGTACTTTTCGTCTCAAAAAGTAACGTTTTAGGTCTCACTAGTGTGTTAGTGCACTGTTACATTCATTTCTTTTTTACTTTTCTGTGTACTATATAGTACTGTTTAAGTGGTAAATCAACTTGCATGAACGCCTGCTTCAACATGAAAACTTCTCTGCTCGAAGGCCTTGTCCGAGGCGCTTTAATCGCTGACAGTTGCATGCATCTCTGCAGTTGCTAAAAAAGAAATACTGTAATTCGAGTAGTACTCTTTATTTGGTTTTGCAGCAATTTTCCGCTGCATCAGTTGCAGCATAGCAGCTTGCATGCCATTTGATTCTTTCTCTAAATACTAGCCTTTTTTCAAAAACTTTCTTGATTTATTGGCTGCTTTTTCAGCAGTGCTAGCCACATGCTTGTGGAAATCCAGCAGCTCCTGCATTATGAAAGTGCAGGGTCGTTTTCTTCTTTCGTTGGAAGCGCCGTTGTCTTCAACTGCAACATTGCGTCTTGGCTTTCTTGCGCTATTGGTGTTTAAGCTACTGCGATTGAAAGTACGAGGGCTGGTGCAGCGGCTTCCGCCTCCCATATTTCCACCATCGGTTGTAGAATTAGCAACGGCGTCATCCCAATACGCCAGTAGCTGTTAACCTTCGCTGAAATCTGTGGCTGCTTCTACCTGCGCATTAAAAAACTTGGATTAGGAATTAACACGATCTTGGCACCTCATTTGCTTATGCAGACACACGCAAGCACTTTCAATGAGATAAATATCAATGGTCTAGTAATGTAATGCACTGAGAGGGGCTGCCACTTGGTGCTCAGCGTTAGTGCCTATTTCATCTCATAGCCGCCGCGGTGGCGCAGTGGTTCTGGCGTTCGGCTACTCACTTGAAAGACGTGGGTTCGATCCGAGCTGTGGCGGTTGAATTTCGATGTAGGCGAAATTCTAGAGGTCTGTGTACTGTGCGATGTCGGTGCGCTTAAAGAACCCCAGTCGGTCGAAATTTTCAGAGGCCTTCCCTACGCCATCCCTCATAGCCTGAGTAACTTTGGAACGGTAAACACCCATAAACCAAACCAAAAGATTCCATCACATGTCAGCCATTACGTTATTAACTATGAAAAGTGTAGTCCAATGGCGCACACACAAACTATTTGGTGACAGCATTCCTATTTATTAGTACTGCATCCATGCTCATAAAGAAAAAGTCCAGCGATGCATATTCTTGGATTGCTAAATATCTCTGCACTATTTAATTAGGCAAGTCGAATACACTTCAAAAGTCATAACGCAGAATACCTGTAAACATTCTTCAACAAACTGGTTGTCGTTGGTTGTTAGGGCGCCCAAAAATTTGTGCAAGCTGCAATAGTGCTCCCACTCTATGCCTTTTGAGCTAGTCGACGTACTTTGTCGCATTGGTTTCCTAAAGGAAAAAACAAACTGTACACACACCGTGGTTTACAACCGATTGGTGCATTGTTAACAAAAATGCGAAAGCATATTTTCTGAGAATCACACGACGAAAAAGGTAGAAACTGAAACAAAACATGACACTATGTCCAAAATGTTCATATTGGCAGTGGCACTCAGCATTACCACTTAATGCCTTGGCTGAGTGGCTGTGGCACTCGGGTTAAGAGCGGTTTACTCGGGTTTGATCCCGATCCCAGCGGCCACGTTTCGATGAAAGCGGGACGCAGAATGCGCCCGTGAGCTGTGTGATGTCGGTGCACACTAAAGAACCCAAAGTGGTCGAAATTAATCGGGAGCTTTTCACTGCGCCGTCCCTCATAGTACAATTGTTTTATCAAGACATTCAAACCCCATTTTATATTCCATTCGCTTTCACCGCCTGCAATGCAGCACTGAATAAACAGCGCCGAGAGCGTTATCCAAGCCCAACCGGCAATAACCAGCTAGGCGTAGTTGTTTACCACTGTTATTATTTTTAAACACGGCCTAGCACCACGCGTTGCCTCACCCAGATCGAAGACAGGACGAACGCGGTAACTGAGGCAAATATTCAGGCTCATGCAACGCAACAAAAGAGCCAGCACTTGGGCGAACGTCGAAGTTTGACCGCTTGATAAAATTTGTTCCTGCTGTCAGTTAGTTCTAAGTAAATTTTAAAGCAACCAGCAAAACATGTTAGATGTGCCACATAATATACTCTTTTACTTACCGGTATTTCTTGTTCAGATTATCCATCTTCAACCGAACTTGCTTGATGGCGAAGGGCTGCACGCCTAACGGCGACAGTCCGGCGTTCAATACTGCCGTAATCGCCGCGCACACTTCGGCGTGTCGTGCCGTCCCTCGCAGGGGGCGCAAATTACTTTCCCATAGCCTGATTAGGCTCTCTCTAGTTGGTGCTGAGCAGCTCGTGCGTTTATCTCACGCGGATGCCGACACTTTTGACGGGCAAGCTCTGCCCACGCACGCCGCGATCTTCTCTGTTAACGAGCTAACTGAGGTTGCCAAGCTCGGTTTGCCACAACCACGGTTAGCGCCGTAACCGTAGTTTTGTACGCTGTGTAATAATCGTCAAACGCAGATACGCATGACCGTGGTCACGTTAACCGCGTTTACCTCTGCCTTTGTAACAAGGGTATTGCACTCCCAGAGTTTGTGTTCAAGTGTGGCTACGTCTGTCTTGCAAACCTTGCATGTGTTCGTGCTATATATTTCGGGGTAGATCCTGCTATATTGCAGCTGGTTCGGGTACGTATTTGTTTCTGATTGCCTCCAGGCTGCTTCCTGAGCCCTGCATAATTTGTTGTCAGGTGGAGGAAAGGTCCATGTATCTTTTCCTTCCGAAGGGTAATGACTACAAAATTTTACTTTAAATACTATAATGCATACAAAATTCAGCCCCGTCTCTTGACCGAGTGCAGTGATTAAGGTCTGCTTCACATCAGACGGCTTATTTCCTCGTACTACAAGACGCAGGGCATGTAATTCGGTCTGAAAACCTAAAACATCTTGTTTTATTCAAGAGCTACTGCGTTGCAGTACTCTACTCTGGGTGGCGGAGGGAAGGTCCATGTATCTTTTTCTTCCGAAGGGCAATGACTACAAAAATTTTACTTCACATACAGTACTGCATACAGAGTTCAGCCCCGTCTCTTGACCGAGTGCAGTGATTAAGGTCTGTCTCACTTCAGATGGCTTATTTCCTCGTACGACAGGACGCAGGGCATGCAATTTGGTCTGTATATCTAGAGCAGCTTGTTTTATTTAACAGCCACAGCGTTGCAGTTCTCTACTCTTGGTGGCGAAAACACTGCCCTGAGCTTAGTATCAGCTAGCATTAACTTCGGAATCACGACTTCCTTTCTCCTGCATCATTATATACTTTCATTCCTCCTCACAGTGGAGGGTGGCAAGCTGATTGTTTTCTGAATAAACATTCCCGCCTTTTTAATTGTTCTCCTCTTGCTTTGTTTGGCTAGAAGATTTTAATTACCCGCAAGTCTATTCGAGACGTGAAGGAGAGACACGCACAGTTTTTCCTGCTGTGTTACCAACGGTCTTATTATGGCCCTTTGAACGGTCTTCAATCAGAGAACCCTCTTACTCCCCACCCCCACGCTCCCATTCCTTCACTGCATTCTTTTCAGCTGTGCCCGAATGTCAGGGTTCTAAACTTACCTTTTCTCTGGTTGCCCGATTCACGTGGCTGGAACCCAAGATCAGGCACCTGCACAGTAAAGTTCCTTTTTCATACTGGAAGCAGCATTATCAGATACACTGAGGAATGAGCAACTTGTGGAGTCTGGTCATACCCATAAACATTTTCTTTTTAGCCCATCACGATAGTAAGCCGGTGCATGAATGCTGTCAGGACCACTGAGTCAGACGCCTTTACCCTGAACACCGCCCATTATTTCGATGCTATTTGCTCAAGTAGCACTTATTGCTCCTTTCTGTTGTTTAATGTTCTTTTCCGCATAGTTTAGGATGGCATTTGCGTGGGCCGATACATTTTCCTGCTCGTTATGCCTTTATATCTGCACCTTCATCTGTACGGACCTTGAAAAACATTGGTTTTTTCGCAATACTTACGCTATGTACTTGGTTGAGAGAATAGAGGACACTGAAGACGACAATGCTGGCGGAAATGAGCAAAGTTCATATTTCCTGCATTGTGAAGTCAGACCGAAATCACACGCGAACAGCGCCTTTGAACAGAGTGTCACGGGTCTACTTAGAGAACACTCAGACCGAACGACTGAACTAAGCCACAGGTGTACCCACACAGGCGCATATTTAATACATCTTACGTGACACAAACACTAGCACACAAAACTAAAAAGACTAACACACAGCACAAAGACTATCAAAACACACGACCCCGGAACACTGCTACTAGCGACTACTACTAGCGTTCTACTCTTAGCGGTCGGCGTTCGTGCTCTAGGTTCGGTGCTGATGCAGCGTTGCACGGGTCCAGTAGCCTGGGTCGAAGTGGCTTTCGAAGTGCTCAGGCTGGCGTCGCTGGCGGCGTCGTACGTACTCCCGGTCCAAGCGCCCGTAGAGGTGCTGCTGGTGAATTTGGCGTTGGGGGCACCACCCGGGCGCGTGGCAACAGCGCTGGAGGCACCCCTGGCCGTAGCAGCTAGGTGGTAGCGTCCTGCACTGACTCCCCGGAACGGGCTCAGGAACGGCGGGAAGTCCACGGTGCGGAGCCGTAGAACTCGACCTCATCGGAGCAGTAGCCGGCGTTGCTCTCTTCAAGCCGAAGCGTTCCTGATCTTCCGGAACCTGCGCTTCTCTGTTCTTCTCCCCGTGCCTACTGGTACTGCTACTGCTGTTGCTGATACGAATAAAGACAAGGAAAATGCACAGGCCTGCCTACTGGCTCAAGCCGAGCCACGCTCTCTGCCGAGTGCTGAGAGTAGGAGAGTTAAAGGATAAGATAGAGAAGATAGAAAGAAAACGCGCGCTAACATGCGCTGGGCCAATCCCGGAGGCAGTGCAATACCGGGCTGACCCGTACCAGAGTGCCTCAAGCCAATCACTCCGCCATATTCGAAAAATAAGTTCAATATCTTGGGTCCAAGGCCCCGCAGCAGATATCAAATCAGGTATCAGATATCATGTATCTCTCCCTCGCGCTTTTAAAACCTTGGCGTTAGTCCGTGTCACCCTTGTCGTCGTCTTCATCTTCGCTTCTCCACCAATCATCTTTTCCCACCTCGCTGCATCCATCTTCTGTTAATCCACGTCATCCTTACCCCCATCCTCGTCGCCTTCTTCAAACCTCCTTCGTTCGTACTTTTATTACAGACTCCCTATTTTATGTGACATAGAGCAAGAAGTTTTACTTCAGTGCTTTAAGATGAAAAGTACAGCTTACCTGGTTCATGCTTCTGTTTATGGGATCTGCTGAAGAACAATATAATAAACCGGTTGTGAACCAATATTTCACTGCAAAGTAGAAAATTACTCTTCGTGTTTCGTTCCCGCAAGCTGAGTGTAATCCCAATATGTGGACCTGTCTGCATAGCCTAAGAGCCCTCACAGGCATTACATTGAGTGGGATGCTCAATACGAAATTTTTTCACAGTACAAGCAAATACAGCAATAGAGTAGAAACCAAAAAACACGCAACATAGAAGACAAAGAAAGAAAAGAAAAAATACAGTACAAAAACAAACAGGGCAATTTAATTTAAGTGAACTGAACATGAAAAAATTCGCTGTAACGCTTTACTACTTTTTATTTCATGAACATCACAAAACCTAAAACTTATCACTTGACGCAACGCTCAATGCAAATAAAAACTGTTATTCTATGTCTTGTGATTTAGAGAATGAGTGAAGTGTTAATTGAAAAGAACAAAAATCGTTCATAGTGGCAACCGTTGATGGTAATGAATTTCATTAAGCTTTTTTACAATACAGAGGTAAATGCCATTATTTTTCACTATGAGCGAACATCGGTTTTACTTTAAAAGCGGGATCAATTCTAGTCGAGACGGGAGGGGGCCGGAAAATTAAGTGAACGAAAGAACGACGTTCCGCTATGGCGTAGAAAGTGGAAAAATTGACTCAGGCCAGTGTCTTCTGGATGGCGATTGATTGCATATTGAGGGCATCAGGCTGGTGACGCTTCGAAATCGCGATTAAAATGACCGACTGAACCATGCTGCTTTGCTTTGCACTCTTTCGAAACTGATATTATTAGGATGCCATATGATGATGGGCATTCCAACGAAGGCCGGATGACCGAGTTATATGCCAAATGTCTGTCGTCGTGGTTCGCGAGGTGCAGTCGTTGCTTGAGGGAGCCGTGTTTCTTTATTGATTTTGAAGATGTGAGCTCATTATGATCGTTTTTGGTAAGGTGGACATAAATATTATTCCCAGATATTTAAATATCGCAACTGAACCAAGTAAGTAGTCATTTATTGTTGATCTGTTAACCGGTGGATTTAACATAAGGGCAAATTGAAGTTTTGATTTTCGACGTTGATTTGCATCTGCTATAAAATACACCATTCGGTTTGTTTGTTGAGGGAAGACTGCAGCTCAGTAACATCGGTAGGGCTTGTTATTGCTTTTTCTATTACCCAATAACTGAGAACAATTGAACTGTTAAAGTTGTGTTAGTTGCTGTGTCATTATTACAAATGAAAAATAGACATAGACTCAGCACTTACCCATGTGTTGCCCCTGATGCGACGCTTCCACGGCTCGAGATATGATTTTGTAGTTTGATGCACTGATACCGGTTGGTTGATAACTGTTCAATCATTTTCGTAGTTCTTTCACTCAAGTTTGAGATTGCAAATTTTTAGCATTAAACAGTTTGCGGCACGCGATCGAATGCTTTTTGAAAAATCACACTCACTGCATCAAGGTACAGCGATGAGTGCAGTGAACGATGAAGGTCGGTTGCTAATTCGAAGGGTTGAGTATGGCAGGAGAGATTTTTTTGAGACGCATTCTTGTTAGCACAGTAGCATTTTAAAAATAAAATTGCCGTTTGATTGTGGCAGTTTACTATCTTGCATCAGACATAAGAAGACAATTTTTTAAATCTTTAAAAAGCTGTTGATTTCTGTTCAAAAGCCATGTTCAAGCTTTGCAGCAAAAATGATGTGTGATAGTGTCTATTTTACACGTAGTTTACTATTTGAGAGACCAGCGGCATAGCAAAGAAGCAATTCCTTTGTGAAAGGAAACATAAATACAAAACAACTAAGTTAACGTAAGAAAATATTCTTTTGTTCAGGTTGCCCCGCTGCCGTTTACTCTTGGTTCTGCTATTATTTTCCTTTGCTCATTGCACGTATCTCTATTGGTCAATTGCGTACAGAATGCTATACGTTAGTCCCACTTGAAGTGATATTGATGAAACTCTAATGATAAACACCTAAAAATGCAAAATATTCACTTATGCTAGAGCTTATTAGTAAACGACGTTATACCATTCACTAGCATACTGTATTCGCTTAATGTTATGTTAGGATGCCTTACGGCTTTTACCTAGGGCGACAATACGTGCTGCTGCGTGAATATTGATTCATGTATTGTTTCAAGGTTGCTCCAAATCAGATATCAAAAGGTTGTGCGTGCCGTAAACCTCGTCTGGTAAACAAGTGGATAGGGTATAAAACCAAATAAATAAACAAACCTACGTTAAGATTGCACGCCTTCCGAGAACTGGGCGCTTACATGTCCCGACCGGTAATCAGAAATGTCGCCTGCAGACATTCGTAGGTTGGCCAAACCGTACACGCTGGGTTCTGAACGCTTACTTTCACCGCAAGGCAGACGTAAGGTCGTTTGCTAATGCGTTCTTTTTCTGCGGTTGATTAATCGCAATGATTCACCGCCCCAAGGCTGTTTCCTCATTAGGAGCCAAAAATTCGTCATCACTAACACCAATATATCAGTATGCCAGTACCATTTTCTTTACTTTTGAATCCAGAAGAAATGTTCATCCCTCTATGTGTTCACAAATTTGCACCTACAAGTGCTCATAGACAACTTGATTTAGTGATCAGTACAAAACTCGCACATTAATATCGCGTATTATTCTGCTCGTACCTATATTTTAGGACGTAAACAAGTCGGAGTGGTATATTGTTCTTTGGTCGCAAAATCGTCGGCGGTGGCGTTAACTACGTCTGTATACCGGTTGTTTCAGCAAACACTTTCAAAACTTTCAAAAATATGCTTTTTGCGGAAAAAAAGTAAGACTGGCTTTTCTGTAATTGTATTACCAGTGTTGGCGGACACCTGAAAACTGGTGAACCTTGCTAAGTAGTAAGCTGGCTAATATTTTATAATTACCTTTTAACAAAGAGTTTGGCACCTATTTGTAATTAGAGATCTGTAGCCAATCGTCAGTAATAGCCACCTCAGTTTTAGAATTTAGAAAACGCCATTACACTTGGCGCTGTGGCTCGACAAATTTTGGGTTTTGCTACTATAGTTATGTGCACTGGAGGGTTTGCTTTGCTTGCATGCTTTCAAAAGCGGATGCACTTCAGCATGATGCATCGAAATTTTGACGAGCCACAGCGTCGAGGATAATCGCGTTTTCGAAATTCTAAATTTTGATATGGCGATTAAAACCTCCGCCTAGAAATCAATATTGCGTCTACTTGCGAATCTGTGATAGTTAAAAGTTTAGTTACCAGAAATTAGTTAACTAGCTTAAAACTTTATCAATTCGCCGGCTTTGCGGTGTCTGCCAACGTTGGTAATATTATGCTGTAAAAACCATATTTTTATCCCGAAAAAGCCTATTTTTAATATTATTCAAAGTCTTACCTAAAACAACTCGCATTGCACCATGCACTCACAGTGTTACATATTTATTCGATCTGAAGAAAACATTATTCTGATGTGAACTTTCGATGCATATATGGTAGGAAGAATCTACTACTGGGAAAAAGTTTCCAGGACGCGAGGTCCAGGAAAAACGTTTATTGTAGCTCCTCGTACATCGGCAACCAGTCACCTCAAATATTCTGAAGAAAGGAAGGAGCGTTTAGACCTTTAATGCCTTAAAACAGTATCAGGCGGCTGGGTAGCGAGATGGAGCTACAATGAACGTTTTTCCTAGAACTCGCGTCCCGGAAACTGTTGTCCCCAGTAGTACAAGCAAACTGCTGAATCTCAGCATTTCTTTGATTTTCAGGTTATGAAACAGTTGTCAATTTTTATCGTGTAGTGCCGCTTGTGAGTCAGCAACGCCTGTTTGGCACATGGTAAAATAAACAATTACAAGTCCTTCACAAAACCAAAGAAAAACGGTTAATGTTTGGGGTTTTCCGCGGAACGAGACAACACAAACTGTCGTTCTTAGATACACGGAATTCTTGGTATGCCCTCTAGGGAACCCGAAACGTCGGGTGTTTAACTTAAGAGAGTGAATGTCAAAATTTGTGTTTCCATATATTTTCGAGGAGTTCACTTTTAATCGTAGGATCTTTATTTATGCGCGACAGATAAAACCAAAGAAGAATATTTCATACGCTAACGACTTGTTGTTTGTCGTGTACCATAACTTATGAAAGCAGACGTATAACATGCCTATAAACTGTGACGAGCTGTATATATAGCGCGCAAACAATTTTTAATTTGAAGCATTCTGGCATGCGCCTCTGAAACAGAACCGTGTATGTTTCAAGCGGCTTCTATTACGGCAACAGGCAAGGAATAAACGTTCATTGGCGTTTTCATTCCACGTGTTATATACGAAACCAGAAGATGATATTGATAATCTACTACTTCTTACAAGACGCCTTGAAGAACCGTTAAATGAGCTCAGTGCGGTGCGCGCAACAGCCCCATGAATCGCGGAGTATGCCGAACTCAGTGTTGCACAGTGAGTTAATCCTCTGTGCCAGAATCGGTCGGGATATATTGTCAATAAATACCCAAGCACATACTCTCAGTCAGCGGCACCTATGCGTTTTGAGGGTCGCTCATGATCCGATATTACCGGTTAGGTGAGCAATTTACAGGGAGTGTCAAAGGTTCTGAGGCTATAGTTCCTTCTTTTCAGGCGTATATTCTGTCTGCTGAGACAGCTATGAGGCTGCCAAGTTTCTCAGTGGTGAGCACAATACTTCTAGAACCCGCTAAAAAAACTTTGAACTTTAGGGGTGCCGTATATATCCCACTACACGGCGCATGCCATGACCCGGTGAACTTTTGTCGTCACCTATACACAGCATCAGCTATAGTTGATATTGAGGGAGTTGGACTGGCAGTCGAAAGGGAGCAAGAACGTAGTCGCGTTGCTTCTTCGCAGCTGCGGTTGGAGATATCTTGTCTTTAATTCCTACATTTAAAGCAAGTTTAATGAGAGTAGTAGATCGTGCCTCTTTTGTTCTAGCTCTTCGTTGTTATAGTTGACTCGCCGGAATAAACAGTCTTCAGCGGATCACTATATATGCAGTTAAAAGAACTTTCGGTTAATTTTTTTAGACATACGCTCAGGGTAAAGGTATTCGTAATAATTTATGGAATGGAATATCCGCCGCCTATTCTAGTTCGGCGCTTAGCATTCCGATGAAGAAAAGGTTACCAGATGAGAAAACGCGCAGTAACGGTCTCAGCAATATGAGCACTCGCGCTCTCAACTTGTGTCGCGCTTAACGTGCCAATGAAGAACTGCTGTAAACAAAGAAAAAGCCCAAGTCTTTTGACAGTAGTCACGTCCAGCAGAGAAAAACATTTATGATTTTCATATCCGAGCATAAAAGCAAAGTGCACACAATGCCAAAAATCATGTTTAACACTTTGCTCAGCAGTCCGCAAAGAATTCTTTCAAAACTTGAGCGAAGGATGATAAGTGCTCGCTCCCCAAGTTAGCTGTATATATAAGATAAAATGGGGGGGGGGGGGGGGGGGTTGTTGTCACTGCGATCAAAGTGATGCTCCACGCAGATGTTCTTTCTGTAGATATTTGATGAGTCACGGTTGATGATTTGTAATCGTACATGTTCTACCTTTCGTCTTTTCTATCTGCGTTTGTGTAAGTAACGTCGATAAATGCATTTTCCTTGATCAAAAAGCAGCTTAGTGCTCCTTTTCGTGCGGTCTATATTTGCCGCTGTCTTTTCCTTAAAGTTAGTGTTTACAATTTGTAATGAACGTGAGTTAATAGGGACTAGCGTGAATTTGTGTCGCTCGTCAATGACATTTGCCTAATGTAATGCTGGCAAATTGGAAGCGTTATCTGAATTTGGTTCCTTAGATTATGAAAAATATGATGTTAGAATGAATAAAGAGAGAATGACGTGAATGAAGCAAACTTCCTTTTTTTTCTACTTTTGGACACTGTGCAGTCTAGTCCATTTATCGGCATGTAATCCAGCTCGCATAGGACACGGGATGAAAGGTCGATCGCTCCATAGCTCTCTGGCACGGTTATTTCAACGCGAAAAGCTGATATGCATTTGAGAAACATTGGAATATGGGCAGCACACTGGCACACAACAGTCAAACTATTCCCGCATCCAACAGACTGCCACCCAGCAAGCTCTGACTTTGTGTAGATCCGCGATGTCGTTTGAAACACCTTGAGATTATCTAGCGGTTAAATTCTTTATATACAGCAGCAGCGGAACTAATACAAAGATCAGCAGTGTAACACATCATCGACATCATGCAAAGCATTATATGCCATACATAATAATCAATCATAATACATTTTTGTAGGCTGACGTATTCGTCGGCTTAAGCATTAAGAGCGCTAAGCTACATGATGAAAAGTCTAAGAAGAAGCAGGGTCAAGGATATATAAATGCAAATGGATGCACCTGGTTTTGAAATTTCTAATACTTTTGAGCAGTCACTGGCTCAACTTCTAGAATTCTGTACATGAATAATTACTGCGCAAGATTTTGCGAGCGCGTAGCACTCAAAAGCCATGCAAGAAAACATTTTATGTCTTCGAAGCTGTTCCAACTCGTTCCCAGGTTCTGTTGTCCGGCTATTACACGCGATATTTTAGTCGTTTGGTTTGCGGGCCTCGTCAGCTCTCTTCCCCTTACTATCTTTCCTGGAAGTTCGCCCGTTGTGCCTGTGGTGGTACGGGCAGAGCAGCGTTACCTTAATTTCTTTGCTCAAGAAACCAGATTAACGATGACCTATAAGTAGAGGAAATTTTATTATAACCGATTCTTGCAGTCGAGGGTATTCCTCTTATTAGAGCAGCCCAGTGCTGGCTCGTTTGTTACACGCATGGCTGACCGAGCTACTGCGATGCCAGAAGAAGGTACTCAAAAAAATTCGTTTTTGCAGTCCGCATATTATTGTTCCATTTCTGTGTACCTAGGGCAGTAATCTTCCTTTTCATATACTATTCAGAATCATTGCGGCAAGTGCTGTTTTCGCCAAGGCGTACAAAAGAAAGCAGAGTTCCATTTTGTCTTCAACAAGAGATTGTTTCTATTCTTCCCCTTCTGCCTTTTTTCTGCCTTTGGATGCAATTTGTTCCCACCGTAACTTCCGGACACGTTCACATTCGGTAATGGGGCCTCGACCCTATGAGGTCACGCTGAACAACTGGCCTTGTGATTATCTTCCCTGATTGGTGCTGCTTATTCGGTGGTTCCATCGGCTAACGACGTTACGCTCTTCTTTTTTCTGCTTACTTATGTGGCTAGCCATTACTTATCGAATTTGGTGCCCATCGCTAGCATGCCGGTTTACGGCTCGTTATCGCTTTGTGGTAACGACTGTACATTTACGAACCTTTATATGGCAACATTATATTGAAAATAAAACATCATTTCTTAGTGCCTAGGAAACAGCATATTCTGTGCAAATGTTGTCTTTTTGGTGTTTTCAATCGACTTACAATGCGGAAGAACTGCAGGGAGCTTTCATGATACCCAACAATTGTGGGCATTTATTTGTGAGTGTTATGTTTTTATTTTATGCGCCTTCTGCCTTGTCCAATCTGTCCTGCAGTATAGTGAAATAAATAAGTAAATATATAAATCAAAGTAATTGCATTATTCAACTACAGGAATTTTTAACGCGAAGTTCTTAATGAGGGCAATTTTTCTATATATTGCAAGATTTCACTTTAAGAATAAATACAGCCGCAGACATCCTGTCAAATTTTAATTGAATTTTAAATTTGTTTTTAGGAAGGAAAAGGACACAGTAACCGTCTCACATATCTCGGTGGAGACCGGAACCGCGCCATTACGGAAGGGATAAAGGAGGACTGAAAGAAGAAAGAAAAGAAGAAAGAGGTGCCGTAGTGGTCGCATGCAGAATAGTTTCGAACACCTGGGAATCTTCAACGTGCACTGACATCGCAAACAACTCAGGCGCCTTTTGCGCTTCGCTTTCCATCGAACCGCGGCCGCCGCGGTCGGGATCGAAGCCGGGTATTCCGGCTCAGTAGACAAGAGTTTTAACCAGTGAGCCACAACGGCGGGTTATCCCGTCGGCAGGCTAGCATTTTTTTTGCCTGGCTAGCATTTGTTTCCTAATAACGTTTTTGCTAACTTCGAAAGCGTTACCTACTGCTTTTTTACACCAGCCAAATGCGCAGTGCTAGCGATGGAGACACTACGAAATGAAGATTTTGCTACACATCCGAAGAATGGATCATTACTTTCAATATTCATTACCAGTACCTTACAATCTTTTAATATTCAAAAATTTTTGCAACAGTGTCAGACATGATAATTCAACGGTAACGAGTACAAGGAACATATTTCATGGCACTGCTCCCGAGGTCGTCCTTGTAAATTACGTCAGAAGTGACCTACATTTTACCTCTGTTACTTTGAAAACAAATATTTGATACGACTGCTCAGTGCACTCAATACATTGTTGGTGCAGTTTTTGAGAGGTGACGTGAAATAGTGCGAAACAAATTATATCAAACCCTGAAACAAATTCTCGGGTTATACTGGTCCTCACAAAATAAACGCACTTGCTTCGCATTGGCAGCGTGAAAAGCAGTATCATTCATACTCATACTCGAAAATCATGCGCCCAGCCACTGCCTCCGATTTTAACAATATCACCCAGGTATAGCATCAAAGCGAGGTGCTCATATTCAACATAGGCACTGGACCCGTTAGTAGTAGCGGCGCTAAAGAAAATCTAAGCAACATCAGAAATTGATAGACGCGTAGATGGTCTCAGGATATGAACTGCATCAGCATAATGTAATATAAATGACGCTTTTTCATTTGCTACTTGGTATTTCATAATTTTTCATTTCGCGCTTCTTTCCCTTTACCGCATCTATTTGTCCGAAAGTTGTGGCAATTAATTTCGCTTCAAATTGGCTGTCTTTAAGGGTTAGATTATGATTTGATGTTTTATATTTGCTGCATTTGCGCTTTTTTGTTGTGGATGACTTCATGGTCAGGAAACAAGTTTAATCCTTTTCCAATGTTGCTGTAGTTTGGTTTTGGTTTTAAGGGAATTTAACGTCCCAAATCGACTCAGGCTATGAGGGACGCCGTAGTGAAGTACTCCGGAAATTTAGACCACCCGGGGGTCTTTAACGTGCACTGACGTCGGCACAGTACACAGGAGTCTAGAATTTCGCCTCCATCGAAATTCTATTGCGGCGGCCGGGATTGAACCCGCGTCTTTCAGGCCAGCAGCCGAGTGCCATAACCACTGAGCCGCCGTGGCGGCTTCTTCTATGTTACGTAACACATATCTCGCCCTGTTTGGCACTTCGCGTTTGATCAAAATATGATGAGCGCTCGCATCTTCTTTTTCTTCACCGCAGGTATATGGCACATACCCACGCGGGGAGATTGGCCAAGGTGTAGTCGCTTTTGGCCCCGCTTCATTTTTCTTCCAATTGCTGCACACTTGACGGCGTCGCTTATCCGCCTCTTCTTCTTCCGCCAATGCATATTTTTCTCCCGCGTCTCGTCGAGGGCGGTTCTCGCGCTCGTCTCACTGGATGAGCCAGAGGCTTCTCTCAGCGGCTAATGCAGAGACACACGACAAAATTTTTTTCCTGATGGCGCTCACACTGATTTACGCCGCAGTCGAACCGTCACTGCACAGGTGGGTTGCTGCTATTGTGTACAGCTCTAACAGCAGTGATTCCGAAGCAGGGACTCATAACTGCGCGAACTCTTGCCTTCAGAGTAGCCGATAACTATAATTTCCCTTCGTTCCGTGAGCCATGCTGGGTACTTCATCAAGGATTACACTGAAGCCCTAGTCAGGCTACCATGCGAGTTTAAGGAGAAAACGCAGTCACCTACATGAGGTTAGTCCTAAGCCATCCCTCTTTTTATAATTAACCTGCATAGCACGGCGCCCGGTGTTATTGAGTTTTGGTTGCTTTCAAGGTAGGCTAACCGAGGTTAAACCATGCAAAACTGCCAGATAAACACTGGCGGCAGATAGGCAATCAATTTGCGGTCAATATATGCCGCCACTGTCTTCATTTGCACCACTGCGGACGGCTGGTAAAGAAATGTCTGTTTTTCTTTTTAGAATCTCGAAGTAGAAGTATTGTGCATGTTTATGAATATGAAGGTGCGATGTAGGGTTTCCCAGTGTATGCGAGTTTTACGAAGTAGGAGGTAAAAGAGGCAGCTTCAAACATGGACCCCGCGTGTTATGAGTGGCTTGGAAGAACTGTCGACTTCACTTTTCGTCAAAGGGCAACTTTATAAAAATTGCGAGTCGTCGGAGCTAGAGACCACGTTCACGTTACTCGACCGCACACGAGTACATTCTATGGCACTGAGCTTTGACATCGTTTTGAGGTTGACGTCTTTGAACTCTAAGCATGCTCAGATTCTCTATATACGTGTGAAGTAATCCGCATTAAATGCTCCTTGATCTACTGCCGCCGTCAAAAGTATACAGCCGAAGGATTATGCTTCTACGCTCTTTAGTGGCTCTCCCTAGTACATCTTGCACTCCAAACGACGCGAAGCCAGTTCTCTTTAGACAGATTACGGTCGCTCAGGATGCATAAAAATAAAGGCAGAGCAGGGCGACTCTATGAGTTGCTACACTCCAAGCGATTTGGAGAAAAATGGTGCTCTCATTTTTCCAGAGATATTTCGATGAGCTGCTTAGAGTTACTCTCTCGCACAAACAAGCTGTCACTGACCAGCTCGGCGGTATACAATCGGTAGGGAAGAAAAGTCCGCCTGCTGAAAGGAGAAGTTGTGTTAATTCCTTTTATACAAGAAATTGTTCCTGACTGGTTGCTGCGACGAGACCCTCCCTCTGCATCTCAGTCAATGCAAGAAAAACGTCTTGGTAAAAATATGAGGGCCCGCGACCATAAGAATGTTAGCACCAAAGCAGGGTTCAAGCGGAAGAGACAAATGAACAGAAAGCTACTTAAGCCGCCGGCGACCATTCATTCTTGACAGAGAGAATAGCCACCATTAATATCCCCAGAATGCGGGACCCGCTCCTGAAGGCCGGGCAGCGTGCCGCGCAATAACTGCATTGATTCATGGCAGTATGTGCAAGAAAAGTGTCTCCAAACGCTTTCAGTCCCTCGACGCTCTTACAATCTTCTCTTGGGTTTAGCCTGACTATTTGGAAAAGAAGCTAAAGAGTAGTGAATGAAAGCTAGACACTTTTTTTTTGCTTATCTTGAGAGAAGACCCTGGATCAGTGTTCATGAATCCAGAAAGAACTGGTGCTATATGGCGATACGCTATGTGGCAACTGCCCAGGCCCAACAACTTGGGCACGAGTGTAATTAGCATGTCATACTCAGGTGTAGACTCAAGGCTATACGGGTAGAGATTTTGCTCTCATTGAGTGCGTGGATCGAAGAGCATAGTCCTTATATGTCATAATTGAAAAACAAAAATAAAAAACACTCTTCACAACATTGATGTTTTACTTATGCGCGAAGAATATAAACCCCACCGGATTGTCATAGTTCCTGGTTCATATAACAAAAGAATTTTTGTAACAGAAAATTTGTTACGCCCAGCTTTATTCGTTCATGTTCTCGCCAGATACATGAAGAACTACCTTATGCGGATAGATGAGCAGCCAGACGATGTTGAACAGTCCGCAGTACGTTCTAACAATAGCACTAAACAATTTCGCTGCATCAAAAGGTGACAGCTAGCAAACAGGCGCAATTGCTATTAAATTCACAAAAAGATTCGACAAGAATTTCGAAAAAAAAACTTTTAATTTTAATCTGTACTGGGGGTGATGTTACTGTGTCAATTATTTAACAAAACTCCAATGTTCATTATCATATCGTTTTCTTCTGGGTACGTAAGAAACTGTGGTCATGTTGTGACACTAGCTCTTTTCTTTCAAATAATGATTTTACATGCTCAATTTCTCGGGTGTTATCGTTAGGAAAAAAAGTAGCAAATGCAGTATCAGACAGTTCAGTGCAAAAATGTTTGCCACTGATTTGTAGTTTTACAAGCCATATTTTTTGTGTGTACACTGCCAATTTACTTCGTTCTTTTGATCCCGTTCATATCGTTTAGTGCTTGCGCCATCATATATTTTTTTGCTATGTTCTTGATTTTACTTCAATGATTGTTGTTACATTTTGTAATTTTCATTTTTAGACGATTTCTCTATTATTTTTATAGTTTTATTTCCCTCCAGTAGAAAATCCCTCAAATGGATTGCAGTATGAATGATTAAATAAATTCGATAATTATAGTAACAAGATATTCCTAGTTCAACCCGCATCGCAGACGAAAGCGTACAATGTTTTGAAGAATCATTGCTCAATGTTGGCGTAATTATTTTGAAATCTCGTTCTTTTCTGCTTTCCGTTCATCCTTTACTGTTCGAATGGGCCTAGTTTTGTGTTATAGAGTTACTTTCTTGTGGGAGAATACATGAATCATCGCGACATGCAATTTGCGAGGTTCCTGCTTTGAACATCTTGGAAGAAAAGGACTGTCAGATAGCCGCGTTCCTCCCTCCTAGCTATCTGTCTTGGGAAGAAAAAAAAGAAATTTGTCTTATGTTATAATACAGAGAAAAATTTTGCAAAACTTTGATGTGTTGTGTTGGGTTTTATGGCAAATAGTCAACTCAGGCCATCATGCACCACTTTCAAGATAGTGGAAATTCTTTTTGTGTAGAACTTTTTAGACATAATTATTATAGGTGGTACAGAGGGCCAAAAACATTGTTTTGTTTTACCTTAGCGATGAAGGAAGAAGTTTTATGAATGGTTAATACTAAAATCTTTAAAGAAGATCGGATAACCTCAGCAGACATTCTTGGCTGGGCAAGGAGGTAGAGCTTCCCAACCCGTAAAATAAATCCGCAGCCTTCTTCCCAGGAATGAGAAGTCGGCTGAAGTGTATTCAAAAATCAAGAGAAGCAGTGGGTAGAAATTTAGAGTTTGTTGAGGAAACCTATTTCTCTTCAAAATATAAGCGCACAGGACATTTTGACAATTGCATCTTCTCCAAATAGTAACATTAGGTGTGAAGGAGCGAGTTTTTATGAAACTCAGTAAAATGCGTTCTCCGTAGTTTTTCAATTTTCGTGCATGATAATAAATTGTGAATAACTGCAAGTTCATTTAAACATACTTCACAATCATGTTCCCCTTCATTTGACAATAGAAACTCTTTTGCAAGTTGTGTATGGCCTATACGGAGACGACATAAGATAACTTCAATGAAGCGCTGCTGGGTTAAATATGCCTTTCATTTACCTAAAACTGGGTTTACCAGTGCAGTTCTTTGTTTATTTCTTTGCTCTAAGCCTACTGCCTTTTTTAATTAATTTACGGTGTACGAGGTTCGTCCAATCCTTAAAAGGAACATTTCCCTTTTTTATCGACTTCCCACCTACTTGGACAGCGCACAAGTCTGCTCTCTCGTCTGTAATTTCGGCATGACTTGGTACCCAGCAGATTTTCATGTTTTGCCCTTCAGATATGGTGGTTTTTATATTTTGTATGATGTCACCAAGCAGCGGATTATTTGCAGTTTAAAATGTAGGCATATAAGTGCACTTGGCTAGTCTGTGTAAATAAAACTGATTGCCTAACTTTCGGCAGTGAAGATAGTTGCGCATTGTAGAAGCCTTACTATTTCATTGCAATTCCCCTGTACCACTGCGCTTCTAACAAAGATATTTGTTTTTGCACAATCTATATAAAAAGCTTTAAAAGTACAGTACTTTTCTTCGAGTGTAAGAAATTCTTGTATTATATGTTGTCGTGGAATTTGTTTTACGCAACTGTGTAAGAGTTAAATCACAGACTGTAGGGAAATTCTACCATGACGGCGGTGCGTTTAGTCTTCGAGCAGTGCATTGCAATGTTTCTAGTCCGCCAAGGTTTCGGCACATCTCTTCAAATGACAAGAGCAGTGGCCGGGTACCCTGTTGTTTGTTGTTTAAGAGTGCTCTAGGTGGCCACTTTGTAGCAATGGGGTAATATATATGCTTCAGCAGTGAACGTATCTTTAGAATGCACGAGCATATGAGAATGGCTCTTCTGTCTTTAAGTGATGGTTTGTTGGAAAAAAATCTGATATTTTTCTGACTGCGCAGAATGTTTGTACGTCTGGGGGGACCGAAAAAGCATTGCCTAATTCTTCGTCTAACTTGACCGTTCGAATATGTGGTACGCTTTCTGCTGACACCAATGTACTGCAATTACGGACCATTTGCCAAGCAAGAAGAAGACGTCTTTACAGCACGGGAGTTCACAGCAAACTGATTTTATATAAAAAGTAATGTACGAATAGAGAACTCGAAATAAAAAGAGAGAAAGGCAAGCTTCCCGGTAATTTGCCCTCCAATGGGTCGAAGATGAGATTAGATCAGATGAGACGAGTGTAGATATTTTCTAAAATGGTTGAGGCGGCACTGAATGCCGTGGCACAAGCTTCCGGAGTCAGGCCAAGAGAAGCGGTCTGTACAACGCCTCCACTCTTAAGGTTAAAGATGAGGGAGCAAGGATTGAGAAAAAAAAGGCAGAAGTGAAGCTTTCAAACGCGTATGCTTCTTCCGCAAGGAGGGCAGCGATTTTTTGACGTGTTCACAGTGTCTACTTTGTCCGTATTCTGGAAAGATGCAGCAGCCAATATGGTCTGTCGTGGGAGGTGCTGCATCGCAGCACGTAAGAACGCCTGGTGCAGTGACCATTTCGGCAAAAGCAAACTCTTCCTGTGGGCATAAAGGATGCCGGACGCAGCTGCTGCAGATAAGCTTCCTGGTGCTTGATGTGGCGTGTCGCAGTGGCAAGGACAATACGAATGATGCCACAGGCCGTTTGCAAGGGCTGTGTTTAAAGGGTGTGGGCGTAGCCGTTAGCGTTACCGCAGTCTTTGTCATTGCTTATGTACGCTTGTCGCCGACGCGTCGATGACCTTCTGCAAAGTATACATGCGCCCAAGTCAGACGAGGTATCACTCAAGTCAGTGGTGTGACTTCAAAGGCGTGCAGCACGCTGGTGTATGATCGTATTTCAGGGCTCATCGTTCGTCGGGTGTAAGGGAAGGTGGAGCCAGGCTCCTGCAGATATTGTAAATTCGCGAGCGGCTTGGAAGTCAAGCAATTTCCGCTGGACCGGAGCCTGGATGAGAGAACACTTACTCAGATAGCGGAGAACTGTGGAAGGAAAATAAAAGTGGCAGACATGGGTCGACATCTTTAGGTGTTGTACTGGCGATAGTTTTGTATTTTTTGCATGTTAAATACGAGGTAGGAAAAAAGATTATTATTGCCTAATGCTTTACGGCGTCCACAGTGTCAAGAATATCGAAGCAGGACTGCTTCAACAATGACAGATCCTAAGAAGTTTTTTAAAGGTGCTCCAGATAGAATATTAAGCCTCATCACAAGCGGCACGTCACATGCTGAGAGCCTTCACTGCACAAGAAGGAGAGAGAACGTAAGAAGCGCGCAGTATCGCCGCATTGGAAGCGAGGAAGAACCACGCCGACAAAAGAGAGGGAAACGCGCGATGGCATCTGGAAAGCGAGACGCCTACTGAAGTGCATAAAATGAGACTACAGAGGCGTTAGCCAATGCAATAAATGTCTTGCAGCTTCGCTCGGCTAGCTTGCTGGAAACCAATCTACGCTCCCGGATCACTCCCCCGCTCCCCCAGAAACGGCTAGCACACAATACGTTGGTGATCAAAAATAGAGCCTGCAACTCAAGCTTAAGAAACAACTTTTCATATTTTACGTCCTTGGGGGTCACACCGCGACACGGCTAGCTTCAGTAGTCAGCAGGAATAAACCGGTAAAACCAAGCAAAACTCACATTTGATCATTGTCGCCCGCCATGGAATTAAACTCCCTTTGGTCAGCGCCACAGCGGAAGTTCGGATCTTCTGCTGTTACGAGTGAGGGAGAGTCAAATTAAAGAGGTTTTAGTCTGCCGCCACAAACATAACTAGCGTCCTGGTATCATAGGTGTCATTGTTCATGCTGCAATGCACAAATAAAGCAGCAATATACATAAATCAATTGCTCCGTGTCATACCATAGGCACCTAAGCTGAAATCGATCTTTCACAAATTAGTACAAAGAACAGCTTCGCGTGAAGCGCTTACATTCCGAGAAGTGTTTCTCATTATACTCTTCATGCCACAGTATGTCCAATAGCGACCTAATATTTCGGCAAAGTACCTATTTTAGACTGACATGCCACCCACTGGCGTGGAATTGTTACCAGTGAATAGAGAGTTCGCGTGCAATTCTACTTCTTCGTATTTCAGGCGAGTGGATGACGCGATTGCACCGAAATAATTTTTTCCGCACATTCGAATCCGGTAAACTTTTGATCGCGATTGTACGAGACGCAGTCTTACAGATATGGCTAGAGAAACTGAAAAAGCAGCCTGCACTGTGGAGGCCATAATTATGGTTATTATCTTAAAATTAGTTTTCTCGGTGAGAACAGCGTTTTCTCCAACATAGCATCGTCAGCTGTGTAGAACATCAGAACAGTTAAGACGTGCCAGCTAGTAGGCTTGTTAAGAGATAGCGAATAGGTGAAAGCTTTATTAATACTATTAGACGCCTTTCGATTGAGAGGCGTGCATAACCACCGTAAGCAATATCTATAACAGTTCTTAGAATTTAGAAAATGCGATTGCCCTCGCCGATGTGGCCCAACAAATTTTGCCAATACCGTGCCAAAATACACCCGTTTCGACACGCATGCAGGCAAAACACACCCCTCAAACGCAGGTAACACGACGAAGCAGTGAAAATTTGTTGGGCCACAGCGCCAAAAGAAACTGCGTTTCCTAAATTCTGAAAACTGATATAGAAATTACGGTTGGCTACACGTATGGCTCTAAGTAAGTAGAGGCTTTCAATAAAAGTTTAGAAATTATTTGTCCGGGATTGGTTAAGCAGCCTAGTAGGTAGCACATCTTAGATCTATTGTGATATTCTCCTGCGCTAATAATTCTAAACCGAAAAAGGCGTTTTTATAACTCAATGAAGGACATTTTCAATACTTGCAGAACATTGTGTGTGCATCACTTAGGATTACCTTGGCTCTTATCGTTTTGACTGATAAGCACTTTTGTTTCATACAGTGAATTCATTGCTGAACACTGCTATATTAAAACGAGGCTTCAACATATTTCAGAGCTTCTTCACACCAATTGTTTTCAAAGCCCATTTCTAAACACAAGAGCAATTTGGAGCGCAGTGATCAACAAGTAATCGTGATAAAGACGGTTGGTTCGACAACTTTGTTCTAACCGAATACAAAGGACAAAGCGGTTATGTCGACACTGACAAGCCTGACAGGGCTACTTCTTTCTTCCAAGAAATGAGCGCTGCGTTGAAAATACCTTGCGGTAATGTTAAGAGAGGAGATGTGTTCCCTGCTGCTGGAAACGTGAGTTACTCGAGAAGCAGAGAAAACTTTTTTTCAAGACGCGAAACCGTGGAACGACATATCCAGCTGGCATGAAGTAAAGGCACACGTTGCTTTCTCTTTCGCATTCAGCGCACTCACCAGCACGGAGCCTTAATTTTCCTGAATAACTGTGCTGTACGACGTTTGATGTGGACATCAAAATGCGCAGAGTTCTCCTGATTTTAATTAAGCCCGTCGTTTCAGAGAGAAGGAAAGCTTAAAGCAAAAAATCAGCATGCAGACAAGCTTAGATTTCAAGGCAGCACACGAAAACTTCATTAGTTCTTAATGGGGCGTTCGTTTACTCATACAGCCAAATCATGCACTGTGCACTACTACATTCGCTATATTTTTTTATTTATTTCAAGGTGCGACTGCTCAATTACGGATTACCGAACTTCAAAGGAGCGTGTAAATAAAACTGTCACGGTTTTGTCGTTCCAAGGCACTTGAATTGCACTCCTTGTCGTTTAATATGTTTATGCCGCAATTGCAGAATGGCCCATGTGGGAATCCGTCCTAGCAGGCCCTTGAACAAAACAAGGGATAAAAGAGGTGTGCCTCTAACGGTCGACCGTTAGGACAGCGCGCGACTGTTAATTAAAAGTGTCCCAGAAAGTTGCAGCATATACGCGTGCTGTCAACGAGTGGGTGTGAATAAACTTTCGCAAGTGACTGCCTTTGCACATTTCCTTCATCGTTTTTTCTCTAGGCGCTGATACGCAAAGAGTAAAGGCTGTCTACAGGATGGAACGCAAAGTGATGCGCAGATAACTGCTTCGCTGTTAAGCAGTTACATAAAAAACACGCCAGGAGTATGTGGCAAGGAGGAAATGCAGATCTCACTAGCCTGTTTTATTGTGCTCCATGTCGCATGTGTGAAACATAATGCAATTTAAGGAAAGGAGTTTCTTGGTAGTTTCACGGCCTTGTTGGCGGCTTCGCATTTTTTCTGATTACAGAAAAAGGTGTATTGGCGCAATGGAATTCTTTCTAGTCAGGCTTCTGCCTAACTTTGTAGAAGTGACATCGACATGGTTAACTGATGTGATCATGGCGGCAAAAAAACGCTGACAAATTATTCATTTATGTGAAAGTTGAACCCTCACAATGCAGGATTAAAGGAGGTATAAGAAATTTGTGGTAAAAAATGACTACAAATCACCTTCATGTGTGCAGAACGCCGTGGCTATCTACTGAACGTTAATTACCGGTAGTCCATCTATATGCCACTGAGTAATGTATTATTACAGTTTCTCGGGTGAATAACATCAATTTTTCTTTACACTGCAAATTATAACCAAATATGTGGAGGCTGTTCGTTTATGATGGATGTTTCCAGGCACTGATTGAGAACATAGGCTATTTTTTTCAATGTACACCAGCGCTTCTTATGTGATATAATCTTGCGATTAGGCCTTCATCCTATTGTCGAGTCATCATCATCATCATCATCCTTACTACACCCACTGCAGGGCAAAGGCCTCTCTCATGTCTCTCCAATTAACCCTATCTTTTGCCAGCTGCATCCACCCTTTGCCTGCAAATTTCTTAATCTCATCCGCCCACCTAACCTTCTGCCGCCCCCTGCTACGCTTACTTTCTATTGGAATCTACTCCGTTACCCTTAAGGACCAGCGGTTATCTTGCCTTCGCATTACATGCCCTGCCCAAGCCCATTTTTTTCTCTTGATTTCGAATAGGATGTCATTAACCCATGTTTGTTCCCTCACCCACTCTGCCCGCTTCCGGTCTCTTAACGTTACACCTATCATTTTTCTTTCCATGGCTTGCTGCGTTGTCCTTAACTTAAGCTGAACTCTTTTCGTTAGCCTCCACGTTTTTGCCCGTAGGTGAGTACCGGTAAGATTAAGCTGTTGTACACTCTCCTCTTGAGAGAAATTGGTAAACTGCCACTCATGATCTGCGAGAATTTGCCATATGCGCTCCACCCCATTCTTATTCTTCTAGTTATCTCCCTCTCATGATCTCGATCAGCTGTCACTACATGCCCTAAGTAGACGTATTCCGTCACAGTTTCTAGGCTCTCGCTGCCAATTGTGGACTGTTGTTTCCTTGCTAGGCTGTTGGACATTACCTTGGTTTTCTGCATGTTAATTTTTGGACCCATCGATCTGCTCTGCCTGTCTAACTCATTGATCATGATTTGCAGTTCACCTCCTGAGTGACTCAGCAAGGCAATTTCATCAGCAAATCGCAGATTATTTAGGTATTCTCCATTTATTCTTATTCCCAACTGTTCCCAATTCAGGCCTCGAAATACCTCCTGTAAACATGCGGTGAACAGCATTGGCGAGATCGTGCCTCCTTGCCTGACGCCCTTCCTTATTGGAATTTTATTGCTGACTTTATGGAGGACTATAGTAGCTGTGCGGTTGCTATATATATCTTCCAGTATTTTGACATAAGGCTCTTCTACCCACTGATTACGCAATGCCTGTATGACTTCTGAGGTTTCCACTTAGTCGAATGCTTTCCCGTAATCAATGAAAGCTATATAGAGAGGTTGGTTATATTCAGCGCCTTTCTCTATCACCTGATTGATAGTGTGAATATCATCTATTGTGGAATATCCTTTACGAAAGCCTGCCTGATGATTTGGTTGATTAAAGTCTAACGTTGCCCTGACTCTATTATCGATTACCTTAGTAAATACTTTGTAGGCAACGGATAGTAAGCTGTTCGGCCTGTAATTTTTCAAGTCCTTGGCGTCTCCCTTTTATGAATTAAGAAAATGTTTGCATTCTTCCAAGCTTCTGGTACAGTCGAGGTCATAAGGCATTGCGTATACAGGGTGGCCAGTTTTTCTAGCACGATGTCTCCTCCATCCTTCAACAGATCTGCTGTTACCTGATTCTCCCCTGCTGCTTTTCCTCTTTTCATTGCTTCTAAGGCTTTTTTTTACTTCATCTTTTGTTACTGGCGTGATGACGCATTGCTGTGCACTGCTGTCTTTCTCATTAGCGCTCTGATTACAGTGGCTACTGCACAGGTCTGTATAGAACTCTTCGGCTACGTTAACTATCTTATCCATGTTGCTAATGACATTGCCCTGCTTGTCTCTTAATGCATACATCTGGTTTTTACCTATGCCTAGTTTTCTCTTCACTGCTTTTAGGCTACCTCCGTTCTTTAGAGTATGCTCGATTCTCTCCATATTAAACTTCCTTATGTCGGCTATCTTGCGCTTATTTATTAACTTTGATAGCTCCGTTAGTTCTATTCTATCGGTAGGGTTAGACGCCCTCATGCTTCGGCGCTTCTTAATCAGATCTTTCGTTACCTGGGATAGCTTCCCGGTATCCTTTAGAACTGTCCTACCGCCTACTTCCACTGCGCACTCCGTAATTATTGATGTCAGATTATCGTGCGTTGAATGAAAATCAAGATCGCCTTCCTCAGTACAAGCCGAATATCTGTTTTGCAGCGCTATTCTAAACTCCTGTGCATTCTCTCTTACGGCTATCTCGTTAATGGTCTTCTTATTCACTAGCTTCCTTCGTTCCCTCCTCAAGTCTAAGCTATTTCTAGACCTTACCATTCTGTTGTCGCTACAACGCACCTTTCCGAGGACGGCCACCTCCTGAATGATGCCAGGTTTAGCGCATAGTATGAAGTAGATTTCATTTTTAGTTTCATCATTGGGGCTCTTCCAGGTCCACTTCCTGTTTTCTCCTTTGCGGAAGAAGGTATTCATGATCCGTAAATTATTTCTATCCGCGAATTCGACTAATAACTCTTCCCTGCTATTTCTAAAGCCTATCCCATAGTCACCTACCGCGTGACCGTCAGCCTGCTTCTTGCCAACCTTCGCGTTGAATTCGCCCATCAGTACAGTGTACTGCGATTTTACTTTATTCATTTCCAATTCTACGTCCTCATAGAAACTTTCAACGGTCTGGTCATCATGGCTGGATGTGGGTGCGTAGGCCTGCACAACTTTCAGCTTGCACCTCCTATTCAGCCTAATTACTATTGCTGCTACCCTCTCGTTAATACGATAGAACTCCTCTACGTTGCCTGCTATATCCTTATTAATGAGGAATCCCACAATTAGTTCTCGTCCATCCTCTAATCTGCGTTAGCCCAGTATGTGTCCATCCTTTTGTACTGTATACGCCTCGCCTGTCCTCCTAACTTCGCTAAGCCCTATCACATCCCATTTAATTCCCGCTAGTTCCTCGAACAGCACTGCAAAGCTAGCCTCACTAGATAAAGTTCTAGCGTTAAACGTTGCCAGATTCAGATTCCAATGGCGGCCTGTCCGGAGCCAGAGATTCTTAGCACCCTCCGCTGCGTCACAGCGCTGACCGCCGCCGTGCTCAGTTGCTCCGCAGCCGCTGGGGACTGAGGGCCGAGGGTTAATTGGTTTGATTATAGAAGGTCGTGGCCAAGTACTACACCAGGGTGGCCAAATCCTGCTCTGGTGAGAGAGTACGTTGTCGGTTCTGGTCCCCGAGATCAGGCCGCACTCAAGGCCTGGTTATGTAATTCCATCGACACGCGGATTTTTTTTTTTGAAACCCGGTGGAGAATTGCGCGGAACCAGGATTTGAACCCCGGTCTTCTTGCACGCAAGTGAAGTCGAGTAGGCCAACGCTACAAATGGGTCACCTTCAAGCATTCTTGATTTGTTTTTCTTGAAGAGTGATTTCAGAGCGAGATCAAATTACAATGGAAGGCCTATCCGATAAAACAGTGGCTTAATGATTTTTTCTGATGCGTGTGAAAGTGTTTGTGTTGCAAAACGCACTACCTAAGATAATTTTACTAATGTCTTTGACACCAGTAGTCTTGATCGGGACATTTTTCAGGCTGCAGGATCATTTAGGTAAGTCTCCAATATCCTCTTTCTGTTGCTGTGCGTGTTCCATTCGTTCAGAACGCACTGAAGGAAATTGCAGTATTTTGCATTCAAACTATATTAGTGAAATAAGCCAGAAAACTAACGCAAGGAACATATAGATAAGGGAAGGCATTGCTCACTCCTGGAGAAAGCAAAAAGGCTACGAAACTCACTCAAAACCATGCCCAATTTATGCCTGTCATATATCCTTGGGTTACCATACTACCGCGTAATCTATTATAAATGCGACCAAATCTTATTTCCTAAATCTTTCGCAATTTTCCAACACACCCCGGCCAACTTTCGGAACCACCGCGTATGGTTATAGAGGAAAGCAAAAATTGGCATGTATTGGCAGACAATAGCAATTTGAAGACAGAATTGCTCCACGCTGATCCCAGAGGCTGAGCTACATCGGTGTTTACTTAGAAACGGTGGCAAGCTCGCTACTTTTGGCAGAGTTGTCTGAAAATTTTGAAAATTCACTTTTGTGAGCCATGGCTATTTTTTTCCCGAAAATCCTTCCCACACCTAGGAAGAGCCAGGTAAAAAAAACACAGGACATGTGCCATCCATCTTGTGGGGAAACAAAAGTCTAATATGAACGCGTGAAGCTTCAGACCTCTGGAGACATTTTTCTGCTGAATGTGCGCCTAGGTAAACTCTTTATATATAGACAAAAAAAGACTTCTACCCAGATAATATACATAGCGTCTTGTAGCACAAAACGTAGGTCTCTTACAGCGCGAAGCTGATTTATGGACCTAGATATTTACGTTCAATAGTTATGAATGTACAACTGCGAACTTCGCACTGAAGCGTAACAGCCATACTTGAGGCAATAAGATGGCAAGCATCTCCATGAGGTTTTAGTTAGTGCTATGCTCTGACAAACTGTCCTTAATTTCGATAGCTATTTCAATCTTGCCTTCCCGACTAGATATGTGAATGCAAAAGACTTTCTCAAGCCCCTCGCAATATAAGCTCACGTAAAATATGATTTGTTTAATTCTAGGGGTATGATCTGCAGCCTACTTTTGCATACCAATATTTTGTCAGCGTTGGCACAAACTTTAATGTTCGAATTTTTGCGGATACGGTCCGGGATATGATATCCTCGGCTGGCACATGACGGTATTAATTGAAAGTATATGGGAAAAGCCTTTAACTTGCAGTGGACATAGGAAGAGTGATGATGGTGATGATAACATGCTTTTCGCTACGCAACCACTGAATATGCGCACCGAGTACTGTGTTCACAATGTCACACAACAAAAAACTAACAGAATTTTGAAGTCAATATTTGCAATATGGAATTTTTCTAGTTCTCTACTTTTTGAAACATTTTAGTTCTCAGCAAGCCAGAAGTTGGTACGTGCGCCAAAAACTGCAGGAGCATAGTTTGTCGTTTAGGTTGAGTGTAGGAAATATAATTATGCACTGCATGTAATTTGTATGCGAAAGGTCGACAATGTTGATAAGAATGCTTGGGCAAAGCAGCGGCATCTTCGAAATCTCTAACGCAAGCGTGCACCTATTTCATCGTTTCAGAGCATTGATGGCGCCTATTTTTCTGTAGCACATTTGTTATTGGTTGCACCGCTTACAGTCTAGCCAGAGAGAATCTTTACACTTATATGATTTATAAGACCAGGCCAAACGCAGCCAGTACCAAGGTGTCCTCTTTTTCATTTAACAGTGAATAGTGGTAGTTTATAGCCAAACATAACTGTGATTGCTTTTGACAGGCAAAGAAGGCTGATTTTTTCTCCTTCACTTGTTTAAGGGAAATTTTGAGCAGTTTGTCACCGCTATAATTTACTACCATTGCTTTGTTTTTTTCTGGAGACTCTCTTTGGTTTCCTCATACAAGTACTTTTCTTAGCCTTTACTGTGGCGTCCATTAATTTTTTGTTTTTTCAGTGGAACGCTTTGTGACAAAGCTAGTTTTGCTGGCATGCATTTGATCCTTCTGCTGTCTATATTACTCGGTGTTTCTGAACTGTTTCCTAAAGTTTGTTACCAACAGCATCAAAAGTCTGCCTGATTAATACACGGGTTGGAAAGTGCGACATGAAGTCAGAAAAAAAATAAAGCGAAGAAATTGTGGTAAAGTAAATGAATGAGTCTAAGTTGCCTTTTGAAAGTGAAATATCGCATATGCCTTAAAATAACACTAAGCATTGCACTCTTATAATGCTGCTACATTACTGAAAGAAACAAATGTCGCTGCTGAAGCATAGCAAACGTTTTGAGAGTTGAGGTAAATTTAACAATTTTGCTTAATTCACGTTTTCACATCAATGACTCCTGGACCCGCCGCCGCGGTGGCTCAGTGGTTGTGCTGCTAGGCTGCTGACCTGAAAGACGTAGGTTCGGCCCCGGCCGCGGTGTTCGAAATTCAATGGAGGCGAAATGATAGAGGTCTGTACATTGTCTGATATCAGAGCACGTTAAACCCCACGTGGTCGAAATTATCTGCAGCTTTCCACTACGGCGTCCGTCATAGCCGGAGTTGCGTTAGGACGTAAAACCCTAGGCCGATTCGTGCACCAACACTGATATTGAGGGGAAACGTCATGAAATTAGTGACACAATCATTTTAATTGGGGAGGCTTTCATTCTTCACGACAATGAGCTTTGCTTTACCAGCCCATCAGCGAAGCGAAGAGCACAAACATATAAGCTAGTGCTTAGAGGATTATAAATATAGCATACAACAGAAAATCAATACGGAAATTGTCTTGTGTGGTGTGGCGTAGATATAGACAGAAAAACTTCTATAAAACATGTCTGCACTGGAAACTGAAAATCTTTTCCAGAAGCTTAAAGGAGTACAGACACCCTGTTGCTGGTTTCGTGTATGGCTGTTTATAATGGCGCATAAGAAAATAGCATACACGGTTAAGCGCGCGATATAAGTCCAGAAAGATAAATCAATTTAAACTAAAGAGGCTAAAGGTTATTTTATAATTTTATATTGGTTTTCTATCATATTTTTATTTTAACACCAGAATGATGCCTTTGACATGAATGGGTAATTTATATCACCTGGGCACCAAGAGCATGCCAAAATCGATGCCTCAGCGTTTATTTACAGTGACTAGTATGTTCAATCAACCCTGGCTCAGGAGCCAAAATAACGAAAAACGAAAAGCAGCAATTAATTCGTGGCTTTGTTTTTCAATTCTCCCTCTACCAATACTAAACATTCGCGTCACAGCAATTGCACGGCTGTTGAAAGCACTGCGAGATGAAATGAAAATTGGGACTTTAAATTGTTTAGCGGTCGTAAGCGAGAACCACGTGCTGATTCGTACATAAGAATGCCTTAAGCATCATTTGAAAGAAAGAAAAACACGAAACGAAGTTTTGGCGTTTATACTCAGTTTGGGTATTATTTTGTATGCGTCTGAAGTAATCAGTTCCGAGCTCTCTTATTCTTACATCTTACACATTACATCTTATAGGTAATTAAGTCTGTACACAATAAAACAATAAAAATCAACAGATATCGCCATACATATTCACCATGTTGCTGCGGACCACAATAAGAAGCTTTTAAAAAGGCAAGGCGCCGGATGAAATACTAATTATAAAAAGCATTCTGGCATATTATGGAATATTATGGAATAGAATATTATGTAAAAATTATCAGAACGCCAAATTATTCAAACGCAGTCTTCACGAGGCCAACACCAAAGGAGCGGTATTTGTTTTAAAAACCAAACACGCAAAAATAATAAATGGAAATTGAAAGAGGCTAATAATTTATTGCAGCATCGGAAATCATGTTTCAAAATCACACGCCAAGACAGTAAATTTGAACCCGAAATCTCTGTTGTTAAGGATTATCTATAAAATATAACAGACGACTTTTCCAAGTTGCATCTTGCGCCCGCATGGTCCACAACGTAGTATATATTGCGTGTAAAACAGGCACTTCGATGACTATCCCAGGTCCTTGAGAGATTTTAGCACATTATTTGAGCAGCGCATTTCTGCTGTAACCTAGCAGGTTACGTTTCGAAACGCGAACTCTAAATGGGACGCTTTACCTCAAATTTTTCCCGTTAATTTTGGGAAGTTGATTTGGATCGACGCAAAACAGCCAATAACTAATAAAATTGTGATAGAAACACTAAAACAATTATGCGATTTTCGCTCCTTCATAATAGGAACCTTGAAAATTGCAACCTTCTCGAGCTAACAGTCACTCACTCTTGTTGTGGCATGCACTCATGCACTAACGTCCAGAAGCCTTGCCGTCCCCTATGCTTGGAAAAATTGCCGCTTAAACCTGCAGCTGCAAACCTGAGGGGGGGGGGGGGGGGCAATAATTTTTACTAGGCTCTCGCGTGCAGCTACAGGACAATTTAAAATTTACTACTTTAACTGCGGGCTTCTTCTGCAGGCTTAATATCTGCGGATATAGTCAGCATTCCTGTCGCGGCATGGAAGAAATACGAGTGGCGGTATGTTTAAAAATTAATTATGAAGCCTCCCCTAAAAGGAGTACTATTTCCTAGCCACATCACGTCATGCGCGAGTAATGCCGCTCTCCTTTTCTGAGAGTTGTGAAAAACCGCGGTTTTGTTATATTTTCCTTAAATTCTAATGAAAGAGAAAGCTTTATATGCAGCTTTTCATTTGCTTTATCACTCATTACTTTAGAGGAATGGCTCTTTGAATAAAGCAAGGTACTTCAAGGTGTTTTAAACAAAAATCCTCTTCAATATGTTTCAGTCGCATCGGTATGTGGTTCAAGCAGAACGGAAGAGTGCCGGTTCCTCATCAGCGAGAGAGCCTGCTTCTCTGAAATCAGAAGCATTCACAGCAAAGAAAGCACCTCTCCAGTTTATCATTGCCCTTTGATGAGACAAGTTTTGTTCTGGTGCTTTTTTATCTTTCTGTTCTCCTGAACATACCACACAATCGCTGACATCGAGGCGCTTTAACGAGCATGGAATGAATTGTTCAGCGACGTTGCGGAAATTTCCCACCTTTTTTCATTTTCCTTGGCGCCTGCAACATAACTGGCACTTCCAAATTCTGCAAAGTTAAGTCCCTCTTGAGACAGAGACAACTCAGCCATTGTTCTCTTGCCTTCGTCACAGATCCTCCTAAGCCTGTGCTCCCTCTTCCGCGATGCTTCTTAACGATCCGCAGAATTTTTTTCTTTTAATCTTCCAGGTCTCTTTCTTCTTTGCCTTGTCGTTATTGTTCAAGTAGGCGATGTTTTTCATTACGTGCGATCACTCCATTTAGGTTCTCCCAGAGAATTAAGCGGTTCTTTTATGCAATCTTCACATGTGAAAAAGAATATCTAAAAGGCAGGTAAATCTGCCGAATCGCGAATCGTTTTTATTTTGAGTTTGCTAAAGGCTGTGTCTGCGCATTACCATAGACACCTCTTCACATTTGGAACATACCTAAATGCTTTTTTTTCTATTAGCCCCGGTATTTTGTGCTTTTATTGGAATGACATGCGTGTACACATTTCATTTAGTATATTCGAGTGTATGCTTCTCTTCGGCTCTTTGTTTACCAAAAATCGTAATGTTTCTTATTTCTCGACCTGAATATATTTGTGGTAACTGTTGGACTATAAAAATCCGTTTAATGTGTTCTCTGGGCCCCCCTCAGCATTATATTGGTAATTATGTGAGAAGTAGATAACAGGGAACTGTTTTTTCAAGCATTGTTAGGAAGCGCTTAACAACTAATTGAGTCATTCATTATTTAGTTAATGGAGCCAAAGATTGTCTCAAAAAAAGCTAAACGCTTTAAATAAAGATACTTGTGTATATCGCCGCCAGTTGTCCACGGGCGGCGCCTAGAGGGCAAAGAAGTGAGGGACGCGCGCTTTTGCAGCTGGGACACTGCTGCACTGCTTGCGGCCTGTGCCTATTCCTTTTGGTTCTGGAGCCTACTTGTGACGATCTACAATAGCAGTAGACCTAAAAATAAACATTTCAGAGGGAGCTGCAACAGCCAATTCGCGGGTAGAAAGGTGAGCTAACCCAATATACAGGCTCATGCTTTAACTTCGAAATAAGATGCCGTTTCTAAGCCGGCTGATACGCAGGAAAATGTTCAGAAGTAACAACAAAGATGCACCATCGTGTACCTGCAACTAATTTTATAATTAAATTTAATATTTGGAAGTGATTCCAGTCCACACACAAAGCGCCGCCCTTATGATGCATACCACCTGTCAACATGCGTGCAATGTTCTCGTACGACGATCCTGTATTACCTTATGCATGAAAAGGAGGAAGAAAACAGGCAAATGTGTCGACTGCGGAGGGTTGGTTGGCTTTTCCACCCACTCGGCAATGTCTGCAAATAAAAGAAGTGCGAAAATGAGGCTCGCTCAGCGCGTACCGCCTTTCCGTCGTTTTTTTTTTTTTTTACGTACGTAGAGAAAATACTCGAACGGCCGTGGTAATGCATTGTGTATACAATTGAGTTCAACGAATGAAAGCGTGAATCTATCTGCATCAAGTCAGAATTTATTGCGCTGAATTTGAGGAAGAGTGAACATATTGCCAAACGTGCAAGGCTACATGCATGTCGAAGGGATCTAAGAAGAAACTTTGCCTCATTTACGAAGATTTTATGCCCGTACAAGTTTTGCAACGTCTTGAGTTTCTTTCAAAAGTAGTGTCTGCTTGTCCTTCATTTCAATGGTCGATAATGAATACTAAACCAACGCTTACGACAGCTGCTTATGTCATGGTGCTGAAAACAGCGCGATCAGTGATGCTCCAAAATTTTCTGACATCAACACCCAATGCACCCAATTGTAGTCTAGTTCGTCATCAGGCGGACAGCAATAAGAAGAGATATATGAAAACTGCATACTCCAGACAGAGGGATGTCTAATTATATGGTCTTCTTGGTCGATAACGGTCATCTAAAAGTCAGCAACTCTGCGATTTTCTGCTGCTAGGGGTTTAAGTCTTTATCATGCCTTCACATGCCTTTATCACACTTTCTCAATTTCTCAAGCCTGCATAATTACATGCTTAGAATAACCGATTGATATCACAATGCTCCCATGTTCATTGACACTTTCTTCCATTGAATATGCGCAGTACATTGAAATTGCTGTCTTAATGCACGAAGCGGCCATGCCGTTGTTGATAACTTTGGAATGGCCGGACGAGTTACTTTGTAGTGCTTTTGTTTGCTCAAGGGTGGCAGTACCAACAGGCATGGCCAGGTCGGAAGCTCTAGAATACATCTATAAATCGATGCGCGCCGTAGTTCAGAATCTCGACTGTGAAATTGAGACCTTGGCTACTTTCCTTAAACATATTTCAAACATCTGCAATGCTGCGTTGCAGATTACTTTGAAGAGACAAAAAAGCACTAATAAGATAATCGAACGGCCATTCCAAAGTTAACTAGCCAAAACACTGCCGCATGTGCGAAAGGAATGATAAAAGAAAAAATACAGTACACTCCGCTGTATGTAAGAACTACGGCTCTTTTCAGACACCGTGACGGAAGTGTTCGCGAGATCATGAAAGTCCTTTATATGTATCTATATAGTGAAAAATGTATCGGGCAAACTTCGGTATGTTTGGCTGATAGGGCTGATGATTTTTTGACAGCATTTCGGGGGTTCTAAATATATTCTAGACGTTTTTTTTATTCTTTCGTGTGGGTGGCGGAAGAGGATTGACGCCTTTGTTGGGTTGTTGGTGTTTTGTGTGCTTTTTTTTCGTTCGCTTTTCTACTTATTCTCGTGTCTTTCCTGAAAAAACTTCTGTTGCGAGTTAACGCCTGTCCGTGTTGTCCGTTCAGTCTTCCGTGTTTTTCTTTCGCGCTTCAGCAGCCATGAATCTCAACCAACTTGCCCAACTTCCACTCTTAGGGCTTCATCCACAAAACCTAACTAATGTAGCCATTAATCACAGCCGAAAGAAATTAGACTTTGCATTGTCGACAACTTCAAATTTATATTTCTGGGTAATTCCTTTATAACCCCGGCGGACCGGATTCCGCTTCAAAACACGTACTTGAAATCCGTCCATCCAGCTTTTAGTACCCACGCCGGCGCATCCTATGTCTTTCTTTCAGACTCTCATAAATTTCAACATCCCCCTAGCCGAAGCAGCGATACACGTTGCCCCTGAGTGCTTACAGTCAGCAATAGAAGAAATAATTAAATTATGTACAAGCCTAATCTTCATATGATACTTCAAGAGGGTCTGTGACGTTGACATAAGTAAATAAAACCATGGGCACCCTCAGGTCAACTCTGAACTAAAATGCAATAGCATTAAATATCACATTTTTCTTTGCCCCTCTCGCAGCTTCGGTGCGTGTGTGCGGCAGTTTCTTTGCGATGGTCGGTTCATCAACCACCATTATCTGACTTCTGGCTGCAGTACGTCGTATCCGCCATGCTGTGACGGTGCCGACATTTGCATTATCCCATTGTTTTATTTTTAATGTCGATTACCTATCTACGTTGCTGCCTAGAAACTTCGGTGCTCACAACCAAATGGGCAGGTTGTGACGACGTCACAAGGTCACGTCACCTGTCGAGACCAATCTTTAGTTTACTTGCCACCTGCAATGGTGGACAGGTCGCTCACAATCCGGTGGCGAAGCTACCACCTGCCACTGCACGCAGCTTGTGATGACGTGAGAAGATCAAATCACCTCACGTGACCACCCAGCGAATTTCGTAACCCCGCACATCGGCTGGGTTTCGGTGTCAGCACAACTCTAATGCCATCACATTACTATTGGCAGATCGCGGCGATAAACAGGAGAGGCTATTTTACGCTATTTTTTGGCTATTTTACAGTAGGACAGCATCACTAAATCGGCAACAGCTACAGATGATTCAGTGAATAACCTTGTTTTGAAAATATTGGCACACCGCGAGCGGGCGGGGAAAAAGAAAAAAACTTGGGTGATATGTTGTGCTACTTTCTGTGTGGGATTCATGCTGTTCATGGAGCTTGTATGGCATGGTTCTCCAAAGGCGACGAAAAAAAAAATACACGTGCGAAAATATTCTAAACCCTTCTAAGACAGCGAATTTTCTGTTTTGGGTCAACAGTTTACTTCGGTCTATTTACAAGGGGATGCTGATAAGTATTGCGCCTTACAAAGAAAATACTGCGCTAGGATGTTGTACACTGCAATGTGTACTTAACACTTTGTCTCTATTATATGGTGCAAAAATCTGCCAACTATGATTTTAGCTCAATTTTTTTCGCAATCCAAAGTTAATTCGACATCACGTACCTAGAAATACAATGCAGAAGTGCACACGTTCATAATCAATTTCCTGCTTCTTCAAAGTAAAGATGCAAAACAGGTTCATGGTCAAATGTCAGAAGCTTTGTGTGACTGCGGCCCTTCATATGCAATAGTTAAACATTTGGTCATAACTTTTTAAACTGGTCATTTCGGTGTTGAAAGTAAGTAACGCAGTAGAAGGCCTGTCTCTGTCTCTTTGCTTGCTAATGTGAAAAATATACATGACATGATCATAGAAGACGGCCAATATACGGCAAAGTATTGCTACATATCGAGAGATATCACTTGAAAGAGTCGGTGCCATCATCCGCAATGGCTTAGTAATCACAAAGCTTACAGCCAAGTGGGTCGCGACATTAACCACAACCGAAGTGAAGAAGAGACATGTGCGGTTATCAGTTGCTGTTTTGTAGCATTTTCCAGGAACGAGGTAGATTTCGTGCGCCAACTGGTGACGAGACATTGATACACTGTTATGATGCAGAGATAAAAAGAAATATTTAATAGAAATCATTTTCGCTCGTGCCTAGTGAACATACGAGACAAAGAAGAAAAAATACACAGGACAGACGCTAGTCTTCAGCTGCCTTTTATTCTACTCGAAAAACATTTAATATAAGTCATCTCTCAAAATTCTGATACTAATACACGCGCAGTAACAACGCCACGCTTCAGGAACAACATTTCTTTTTTTTATGGATTGACAGACGGGGTGCTGACGCATTTCAAACCTTCTCTATCAATGTACATAGCTTCGAACAGTTCACGCTCCGATTGCGTTTTTCTTGTACCTATAATGCTTGTTTCTTGAAAGATTGGTGTGCAAGGTAGAGGGCCAGGGTCGCCAGGGTACCGATCGATAAAACGGCGTTTGCAGTGCTCGATCGAATAAATGGCAGCGGAAAGTAAACGAAGACATCGAAGAAACACACAAACGAGGACGATGCTGCACTGACAACTGAACGTTTATTGGAAAGGCCGCATATTTATACTTAGAGACCAGCCAGTGCTTCGAATGATATCTTATCGATTCCTGCTTGCATCCCGGCACAGATATCTCACTTCTTTTTTCGATAGGCCAACCGATGGCGTGCTGACGCATTGCTCTCCGGATTCACGGATGGCCCAGGCTTCCAGGATTTCTCTTGTCAGCTTGTCTTTGCTCTTTTTCACTACCTGCACGTGGTGAAGGTCAGCAGGGCTTGTTTGTTTTTTTCGCAAGTTTCGCAATCTCTGCAGTGTATCGCAAGGTTGGTGCCAGACTTGCCTGCTATGGCTGTTGCGTGCTCTCTTGCTCTGTCATTGACGCATCTCCCGGTTTGGCCTATGTAATGCTTCCCGCAGAATAGAGGGATACGATAAACAATGCCCTGAAAGCACTGAGAATACCTCGTTCTGTGTCCGATTTGGCAATCGGATTTGTTTTTCTGCCCATTCACTCGCGCGCACATGCTTTTCGCCTTGTTTGGCGCAGTGGGAATGATCTTGATGTTGTGCTTCTTCCCGATCTTTTTGAGATTGTGGGTCAGCCCATGAACGTAGGGAATAACGGAAAACTTCTTTCTTTGAGTCGATGCTTCAGGGGCACTTTCCTTTTCCCTGCCAAGCTTCTTCGGCAGCACGAGGTCTTCTGCTATGCTGCAGAGCAACGCCAAAGGATATCCGGCTTCCTGAAGCCTAGCAACTTGCCTCTGAAGGCCCTGGCTCATCTGGTGTGGACACGACTTCTTTAGAGCAGATTGCAATGCTTCCCTCACAATTCCTCTTTTGACCGTCTTAGAGTGGTTAGAGCTGAAAGGAAGAAACTGCTTCTTTGCTCGAGGCTGGTATGTCCAACATAGGTGCCCCGGCGAGAACTCAAGGCGTATGTCTAAGAAGCGTAGGACGCCGTGCTCAGGAATCTCCCATGTGAACTTGAGCCCTGGACAGCTATTCTGAAAGGTGGTCAGTGTGTTGTCTTTTAGGGTGTCCGTGTCCTCTTTTTTCTGCTCGCATAGAACCAAGTAATCGTCGACGTACCGGACAATCCTCACGATGCGTCTGTCCTTGGTTGCTTCCTGTATTCTTTTGTCGCAGGCCGCGAGGTATAGATCACTCAGGGCTGGAGCGACTCTGGACCCGATGCACACTCCACTCTTCTGAATGTACAGGGTGTCTTCATGGGAAGCGATGGTAGACATAAGGTAGGCTCCCAACAGCTCCAGGAAGGAGTCCACTGAAACTCCTGCGGCGTTTTGAAACGACACAGCTCCCTGCTTTTCTATAGTGTCTCGTAGAACGCTCATCAATTCATCATGTGGGATGGAATAGTACATATCTTCAATGTCGAGTGAAAATCCATAAGAGATGTTCCAGTTGTTACTCTTTATCTCAGAGATTAGCTCTTCAGAGTTGTTGATTCTAAAGGGGTCATCCACGTTTACGTTGCTTAGTTGCTTGGCAAGATAAGCCGAAAGAAGCTTCTGCCAAGTGTGTGCTTCTGACAGAATCGCCCGGAAAGGGATCCCAACTTTGTGCGTTTTGGCACTGAAAAACACGGACAGGGTGCTTTGTCTTGTCGCTTTTACCTTGAGGTGGAGCGGCCCTAAGTTGGCGATTTCGAGCATCGATAAAACCTTCTTTTTTGCTGTTGTGAGATGCTTTATGTGTACTTCACGGAAATTCTTCTTCATGGCATCCAAGGCTCTCGTTTTGCAGCTGCAGGAATCCAACACCACAAAACCCCCTTCTTTATCCGCAAGGCACAGCTTCAAGTTTTTTTCTTTCAGTTCCTTTATGACTGGTTCGAAACTTTTCTTGCGTCGTTCACCTGCATTTGACCGACATAAAATGTCAACTCCTTCAGCCACAATTCGGCTGGCGTCTTCATCATCCGCTTTGGCGGTGACATGTCTAACGATGGCGAGCTTCCCTGCAGCGTCAAGTTTAGGTGGAAGCGCGAACTTAGGTCCGTGTTCCAACACGTCATTGGTTAAAGATGATAACTGGACGTTCCCGACGGTGACCACGGGGATTTTCTTATTTGGACGCGTGTTCTCTGCTTCTCTGTGCAAGCCGTTACAAATGGGAGGAAAAACACATTCCACATATGCTCGGTGCAAAATCGTGTGGAAGCGGAATAGTGTCGAAACGAGGTTTCGTCCGAGGCTCTCACATTGAGAAATTCGTTGAACAGACGAATCTGCCTCCATACTTCTGAACGTAGTATCCTCGTCATCTTTCTTGCATTCCCTTGTGTGGGCGAGATCATCCCGAAGAAGGCTCTTAGTTCGTGAGCCAAAAGATTGTTCTGAAGGCAGCGTGACAACATACGGGCCCGGCAGGTGAAGAGGGCGATGTAATGGCACAGGTGTTGTGGTTCCAGTTGATGCGGGTAACAAGTAGAAACGCTCAAGTTTGTGGAGATTAAGGCTAATTAGGTGGATTGTTGAGCTAGTTGGTGCATGATCGAATAAATGGCAGCGGAAAGTAAACGAAGACATCGAAGAAACACACAAACGAGGACGATGCTGCACTGACAACTGAACGTTTATTGGAAAGGCCGCATATTTATACTTAGAGACCAGCCAGTGCTTCGAATGATATCTTATCGATTCCTGCTTGCATCCCGGCACAGATATCTCACTTCTTTTTTCGATAGGCCAACCGATGGCGTGCTGACGCATTGCTCTCCGGATTCACGGATGGCCCAGGCTTCCAGGATTTCTCTTGTCAGCTTGTCTTTGCTCTTTTTCACTACCTGCACGTGGTGAAGGTCAGCAGGGCTTGTTTGTTTTTTTCGCAAGTTTCGCAATCTCTGCAGTGTATCGCAAAGTTGGTGCCAGACTTGCCTGCTATGGCTGTTGCGTACTCTCTTGCTCTGTCGTTGACGCATCTCCCGGTTTGGCCTATGTAATGCTTCCCTCAGAATAGAGGGATACGATAAACAATGCCCTGAAAGCACTGAGAATACCTCGTTCTGTGTCCGATTTGGCAATCGGATTTGTTTTTCTGCCCATTCACTCGCGCACACATGCTTTTCGCCTTGTTTGGCGCCGTGGGAATGATCTTGATGTTGTTATCATCTTTAACCAATGACGTGTTGGAACACGGACCTAAGTTCGCGCTTCCACCTAAACTTGACGCTGCAGGGAAGCTCGCCATCGTTAGACATGTCGCCGCCAAAGCGGATGATGAAGACGCCAGCCGAATTGTGGCTGAAGGAGTTGACATTTTATGTCGGTCAAATGCAGGTGAACGACGCAAGAAAAGTTTCGAACCAGTCATAAAGGAACTGAAAGGAAAAAACTTGAAGCTGTGCCTTGCGAATAAAGAAGGGGGTTTTGTGGTGTTGGATTCCTGCAGCTACAAAACGAGAGCCTTGGATGCCATGAAGAAGAATTTCCGTGAAGTACACATAAACCATCTCACAACAGCAAAAAAGAAGGTTTTATCGATGCTCGAAATCGCCAACTTAGGGCCGCTCCACCTCAAGGTAAAAGCGACAAGACAAAGCACCCTGTCCGTGTTTTTCAGTGCCAAAACGCACAAAGTTGGGATCCCTTTCCGGGCGATTCTGTCAGAAGCACACACTTGGCAGAAGCTTCTTTCGGCTTATCTTGCCAAGCAACTAAGCAACGTAAACGTGGATGACCCCTTTAGAATCAACAACTCTGAAGAGCTAATCTCTGAGATAAAGAGTAACAACTGGAACATCTCTTATGGATTTTCACTTGACATTGAAGATATGTACTATTCCATCCCACGTGATGAATTGATGAGCGTTCTACGAGACACTATACAAAAGCAGGGAGCTGTGTCGTTTCAAAACGCCGCAGGAGTTTCAGTGGACTCCTTCCTGGAGCTGTTGGGAGCCTACCTTATGTCTACCATCGCTTCCCATGAAGACACCCTGTACATTCAGAAGAGTGGAGTGTGCATCGGGTCCAGAGTCGCTCCAGCCCTGAGTGATCTATACCTCGCGGCCTGCGACAAAAGAATACAGGAAGCAACCAAGGACAGACGCATCGTGAGGATCGTCCGGTACGTCGACGATTACTTGGTTCTATGCGAGCAGAAAAAAGAGGACACGGACACCCTAAAAGACAACACACTGACCACCTTTCAGAATAGCTGTCCAGGGCTCAAGTTCACATGGGAGATTCCTGAGCACGGCGTCCTACGCTTCTTAGACATACGCCTTGAGTTCTCGCCGGGGCACCTATGTTGGACATACCAGCCTCGAGCAAAGAAGCAGTTTCTTCCTTTCAGCTCTAACCACTCTAAGACGGTCAAAAGAGGAATTGTGAGGGAAGCATTGCAATCTGCTCTAAAGAAGTCGTGTCCACACCAGATGAGCCAGGGCCTTCAGAGGCAAGTTGCTAGGCTTCAGGAAGCCGGATATCCTTTGGCGTTGCTCTGCAGCATAGCAGAAGACCTCGTGCTGCCGAAGAAGCTTGGCAGGGAAAAGGAAAGTGCCCCTGAAGCATCGACTCAAAGAAAGAAGTTTTCCGTTATTCCCTACGTTCATGGGCTGACCCACAATCTCAAAAAGATCGGGAAGAAGCACAACATCAAGATCATTCCCACTGCGCCAAACAAGGCGAAAAGCATGTGTGCGCGAGTGAATGGGCAGAAAAACAAATCCGATTGCCAAATCGGACACAGAACGAGGTATTCTCAGTGCTTTCAGGGCATTGTTTATCGTATCCCTCTATTCTGCGGGAAGCATTACATAGGCCAAACCGGGAGATGCGTCAACGACAGAGCAAGAGAGCACGCAACAGCCATAGCAGGCAAGTCTGGCACCAACCTTGCGATACACTGCAGAGATTGCGAAACTTGCGAAAAAAACAAACAAGCCCTGCTGACCTTCACCACGTGCAGGTAGTGAAAAAGAGCAAAGACAAGCTGACAAGAGAAATCCTGGAAGCCTGGGCCATCCGTGAATCCGGAGAGCAATGCGTCAGCACGCCATCGGTTGGCCTATCGAAAAAAGAAGTGAGATATCTGTGCCGGGATGCAAGCAGGAATCGATAAGATATCATTCGAAGCACTGGCTGGTCTCTAAGTATAAATATGCGGCCTTTCCAATAAACGTTCAGTTGTCAGTGCAGCATCGTCCTCGTTTGTGTGTTTCTTCGATGTCTTCGTTTTTTTTCCGCTGCCATTTATTCGATCATGCACCAACTAGCTCAACAATCCACCTTATTATGTTTGCAGTGCGCAGCGAGATTCCCCCCTCACTCCCCCCCCCGGCGATAAGGATTCCTTTGCCAAGTGGTGCTGTCCCTGCCTTTCATTTATGCATCGTCCTGGTTGCCGAATATAAGCCTTGCCACAAGTTAGCGGGGTTTTATAAAAACCGTATTTGCATAGTACGAACTTCTTTTGGTGGTTCGTAGTGCAGATTGGCTTCCTTGAATTGCCGTTCATGAGCGGGCACAAGCGAACAAGTTTCTTCAGGGCAGTCAAAACAATATAAACGCCACACTTTTTCGCCACCTTTTTTTTTAGAGGTACGACATGTTGTGCACTTAAGGCATAGTCACAAGTTGAGTCCGTCGTTGGGAATCTCACGGTTTTCTTGCCTCCCAGTTCTCACCTCTGTGAGCGCAACAGATAAAAGTGTTTCCTCTAAGAACCCGGCGTTCTCGAAGCGAAGCTTTTGCAGTGTCACACTCTCGGTGTTGCAATGCTCGCACGACTTATGGAGAGCAGCGCGGAAGGCATTCATGGCAATTCCCCTTTTCACAAGCTTACAGTGCGCCGATTGATAACTGAGAATTTCTTTTTTTGTCCTCGGCTGATACATCCAGCAAACACGTGCCTTCTCAAACCTAATGCGTATATCAAGGAACTGTAGCCTATCATTGCTTGGGATTTCTGTTGTAATGGTGAGGCCCAGGCTGCAAGAATTGAAAACATCGAGCACATTTTTAACCGCATTGTCCGGTTTGTCAGACTGTGTTTGATTCGTTATTACAAAGTAGTCGTCAACATAACTAAAAATGCGTTTAACCCTGTCAGTGTTAATGCGCGCGACAATTCGTTGGTCAATGTAGGCTAATAAGACAGAACTAAGAACGGGTGTGATGCTGGACTCAATGCATATGTCAACCTTCTGCACATATTTTGCACCTTCATGCTTTATGACAGTCGATGACAGGTAAAATGAAACAAGGTTTAAAAAGCTTTCAATTGACATGCCAATAAAATTCCTAAATGACAATGGGGTTCCGCTTTCAATGCAGTCGCGCAACGCAATCATGATTTCCCTCTGCGGCATAGAGTAAAAAAGCTATTTTAACATCTACTGAAAAGACAAAATTAACGTGCGGAGATTCTTAGTGGTTCCTAAACAGTCCACTAACTCATTAGAATTACTAACCAGAAACGGGTTCTCAATTTTCAAGGGACTTAATTTCTCTTGCAGGAATCTAGAAAGGGCGCCTTGCCATGACCCTTTCTTCGTTACAGTTGTCCTCAGTGGCACATCTTATTTGTTTTCGCGGAGAAGAAAACGCTTCGTCCCGTCTCCTTACTGACACTTATCTTTATGCCCAAAATATCTAGTCCCTTCTCGTTACATAACCTTAAGGCCTGTTTTTTCGCATTCTCACTAGTCACCATCGGAGCTACAAAGTTCTTAGTTAATGCCATTTTTACCTTTTCTTCGTACACACTGTTTGACATGACCACAAATCCTCCCTCCTTATCCGCTACTAGTAGCTTCAGATTGTTAGTTCTCAGATACCGAATTGCATCTTTGCATAAATGAAAGGTTGAGAGAGCACCGCTTGACAACGGAAACCACAAGGGTGAGGGGGGGGGGGGGGGGGGGATCTCGCTGCGCACTGCAAACGCTGTTTTATCGAACGGTACGCTGGCGACCCTGACCCTGTACCTTGTGCAACAATCTTTCAAGAAACAAGCATTCTAGGTAAAATAAAAACGCAATCGGAACGTGAATTTTTCGAAACTATGCGCATTGATAAGGAAGGTTCGAAATGCGTCAGCACCCCGTCTGTCAATCTATCAGAAAATGAAATGTTGTTCGTGAAGCGTGGCGTTGCTACTGGGCGTGTGTATCAGCATTCTGAGATGTCTTATAGCGAATGTTTTTCGAATAAACGGCAGTTGAAGACTAGCTTCTGTCCTGTGTATTTGTCTTCTTTCTCTCGTGTGTTCACTAAGCGCTAGCGAAAAAGATTTCAAAAGCTGTGCAACTAGCCCAAGTTTCCGCCTTATTACGTAATAGAGGCACTGTGATTTCCCCAGGCCAAAGGAGATCTGTATGCAGATGTGAGTGCTGTAGAAAAGGGTAACCAGTTTTTTTTGGATAAGAAGGCAGTCCTGAGCGTGGGCTCACTCCCATAGAATTCATCCACCAGTGCAACATATTATAGCTCAAGCAGGGCAGAATGTTGGGCCTGTTGGTATGGCATGTTAAAGAAGAAAATATCAGCCAAAAAAAAAACGAACACACCAGGAGAGAACTACACAGGACAACGGCTGGACTAACAACTGAATTCTTTATTGAGTACAGACCGCCGAGTAATCTCAACGCATGCGCTAAGGCAGGACCGACGCTCAAGCATACTTATTCAAATAATCAAATTCGTTTACCGTCAGCGCTATTGATGCTGAACTGACGTAAGCATCCCCATGTTTTGCTATTTGAAAGGCCTCAAAGATTTCGCGTGCCTTCCGTGTTTTCCGAGGTGTCTCGGACCTGGCGCCAACCCAAGAAAAGGAGATATGCCTCTCCGAAGGTGTTGACTGTCTTCAGAAGTCGGGGAATCAAGTTATTGCAAGGAAAATGCAAGACCTTCGCAAGGTGTTCACATTTTTTTGTGACTCGAAGCTGGCTCTTCTACAGTCTGACAAGGAAGGCTGTTTTATTGTGCTGCCTTTGGAACGGTTCAGCGAAAAAGCTGTGGCAGCCATGGAAAAATATTTCGTAAGCGCTTTGAAAAAACCGACCAAGGTGAAATCCGCCGCTGAGCAGCTCCTCGGAGAACTCAATTTGGACCACCTGCTAAAATCTGTAAAGAAATCTTCGCAGAATTCGCTGCAGGTTTTTTATTTTCAGCGAAGACACATAAGCCATCCGTACCGTTGAGGGCCATCATTATAGAAGAGGGCTCGTGGCAAAAGGTGGTTGGACAATATCTTCAACGACATCTGAACAGCCTTACGCCAAAAGACCCTTTCGGGATTAAGAACTCTGCAGCTCTTGTACAGGAGCTACAGCAAGGCCTACTAGGAGCAAACATGGCCTTCTCTGTGGACATCGAGGACGTTAACTACTGTATCCCTCACGACGAACTGTTTCATGCGGTGAGAGAACTGATTGAAGAGAGTGGTGAACTGGTCTTTCAAACAAGATGTGGAATCTAGAGTGAAAGTTTTTTGGAGCTCCTTGCTATGTACCTCTCTTCCACTCTTGTCGAGTTTAACAACAAGTTTTATATTCAGAAGAAAGGGATCTGCATAGGTGCTTGTGTAGCCCCAGTGCTCTGCAATATTTTCTTAGCAAAGTTTGACCGCTCGCTTCGAAGTGTTCTGGATGACGGGCGTGTTCTGCGAATTGTCAGATACGTTGATGACTTTTTAGTGCTTTTAAACACCGGACCTAATGACTCCTATCAGATGATAGTTGAACATGTTTTAGGTGCCTTTAGGCGCTGCTCATCCCTTCTGAAATTTACTCACGAATTAGCCACTAACAACTCCATCCGTTTTTTAGACTTGCTACTAACCTTTTCTGAAGAAGACCATGTGTGCTGAATGTATTCACCTAGGACAAAAAAAGGGCTCTTACCCTTTGACTCTAACCATTCGAAACTAGTCAAGAGAGGTATTGCTAAGACTTGTTTGGAGAACTCTGTGAGAACTCTGTCACACCGTGTCAACCAGTGTCGCTACGCAAGCCAAACGCCTGTCTGATGCAGGTTTTCCTGCAGAAATGTTGAGAGCGGTCGCTGAATCCGTATCAAAAGAGATGAACGGTGAGGTCAAGAAGGGAAATGATGCCACTGACAAAAGGAAAAAAATTCAAGTCATGCCTTATTTGCACAAAGTGGCGCACAATGTTAAGAAAGTCGCCGAACGCCAGGGGGTCAATTTGATTTTTTCGGTGCCCGTCAACCTTTGAGAACTTTGTGCACGAATTATGCCTGGCGGAAACAAGAAGCGTTGCACGACCAAACATAGAACCATGTACGAAAAGTGCCGGACTGAAGTGATTTATAAGATTCCGCTGACCTGTGGAAAATTTTACATAGGTCTGACGGGTGACTGTGTGAACGAGAGGATGCGCCAGCACAAAACAAATGTTGGCGCTGGTGAAGATGGCAATCTTGCTTGGCACTGTAGTAGATGTCCTGGCAAGTGTTCCCCACGTTTCTCTGAAGTCACCATTCTGGGCTATGGGAAAACGCGGAAGGCCCGCGAAATCTTTGAGGCCTTTCAAATAGCAAAGCATTGCGTCAGTTCACCATTGATAGCGGTGACGATAAAATAACTTGATTATTTGAATAAGTATGCTTGAGCGTCTGTCCTGCTTTGGCGCATGCGCTGAGATTACTCGGCGGTCTGTACTCAATAAAGAATTCAGTTGTTAGTCCAGCCGTCGTCCTGTGTTGTTCTCTCCTGGTGTGTTCGTCTTTTTTGGCTGGTATTTTCTTCTTTAATAATATAGCTCGTTATCGACAAAGCTGAGGTAAAACATATAAAAAAAGGCGCAAGCTCTTCAGAGATGTCGGCTTGTTCCTTAACAATGCTCCGACACACTCTGAGGTGCCAGCACTGCATACATTGCCCCTTAGGATTTAAACTAATGCCCCTTCAACCCTATTCTCCCGACTTGGCTGCCTCCCTCTATTGTCTGTTCGCGATTGTTGGAAAGAGCTTTCAAGGCAACTAACGCTGGAAATGGGTGGTCTGACGTGCAGCTAGAAGGCTTCAATATGCAAGGACCTAGAAGGCTGCAAGAGACGTCTCGCAATTGGATTGACGTCCTGTGCGAATTTATAGAACAGTCAGGCAGTTTCAGCTTGATGCCTTATTTTTTGGCTGGGTAACGCTCAGTGCTTATCCCCCGCACCCCCCAGCACCCCCTTTTACTTTCGAAAAGTCCTTGTGTATTCATCTTTGAACTTAGTACGTCGCAAGAAATCCACCTCTGAAGAAGTAAAACACATCGTCCCATCTTGGAACACCAATGTCTATCACCAAGGAGTGGCTGACGGTAGCACTATACCGAGAAAAAGCGTTGTGAAGTTACAACATGCGAGCAAAAATGACAGATACGTAATTTCTATGAGAGTGCCAATGAAATAACTATCAGTTTGCCAACGTAGTGAAATTTGGTCAGTCATACAGGAAATGTGCAAGAAACAAGTTTATTCTTCAGATAAAAAAATAACTGTACAGCCTCCTCATTGGTGGAAACGACCATCTGTCAAGGACGACCCATCGCGAATGACAAATGAATGATTGCGGAAGTGGTTCTCAAATAAAGACCCCTGCAGCCAGAGACCCCGAGGCGCAGCATGACGATATTCTTCCTACTGCTGCTAGACCGACAAACAGAAGAAATAAAAACAGGAATCAAGGGCATTCAGCAACTGAGTCTTCGTTCTAGGCATCAACGGGGCTTCATACAGCCTCATGCTGCTAGCAGCTCGGAGCGGCCATGTCTGTTCACTAGTTTCAATCTTTTCAATAATCGTGTTTCTTTGCTTTATTCCTTTATAATGTATTTCAGTTATTATTACAGCACCGAAATATTCAACAACGAGAGCGTTAAAGTCGCGACAGCTGGGCGACAAAAAGAAACGTCAGCGTCATTTTTTTAAAGGTACTTCCCGAAAACAAAAACTGTCTTTCTGTATTTCGTTTTTTCACTCTCCGGGCCCATCGTCGTTGCACACAGAAGTGGGTGAATAGCATAAATACAATTGTAATAGGCAGAATTATTAAGATTGTTATACACAGCAGAGTTGAAGGCACCGGGTGCAGTGATGGACATGACGGAGGCGAGAAGGTGATTTCAGTACATGCTTGTCTTTTAAAGAACCGAATTGGAATACAGATGAGTCCTGCTGCTTGGAAAACTAACTTTCAAAAAGGGGGTCTACGCGGGACTAAAAGTAAGTTGGGATTAGAACAAGCGATTCATTTAAGTATTCATTTATCAAATGTATTTTCAGAAATAGACAAATGAGAAATATGGGTGTGTAAGGAAAGTTGAGGAAGATTCATTGTGTTCTTCATTACCTTGTGTTCATTGTGTTCTTGAGTGGGCACGGGAACAGTGACATCGGCATGCCTCCAATGCTTCGTTTCTTCACTGTGCAGGCTGTGCTGGCGCTCGGCATATCAACTTCGCCGGCTGCAGGCACTGACTCGACGTCTTTGCCTGGTCCGGTGGTTGCAAGTTCTGGGCTTCGGTTCACCGACAAATTCAGCCTTTTATCCGGCCAAGATTTTCTGCTCATCGAATCCCTCGTCCACACCCGTCCAGCGTCATCGACGATGGCACCGACACCCACACCGGATTTAAAGCGACAACACGCTGACTTTCCCTTCAGTGGGCACGGGAACAGTGACATCGGCATGCCTCCAATGCTTCGTTTCTTCACTGTGCAGGTTTGTGCTCACAATTCTTTGCACGCTAGGAAATGCGACGATCGCTGTTTACTTCTGTTCCCGTGCCCACGGGTGTGCTTTGATGTTGCTTGTGAATGCTTTTCAATGGTTTTCCTGCTTTTGCGCTCTGGCGACATTGAATCTAACCCGGGTCCTAGGACTCGCTCCCTTGACATAGACAACCTGCCAGACAATCCGTCTGAACAAATGAAAGTTCTGTTTAAGCTGCTCAAGGATGTACATTCTCGTACGTTGCAAAGCTCGAAAGATCAGGTCGAATTAGCAGCTGATATAAAAGAGATTAGGAGTAGTCAGAAGAACATTGAATCAAAGTTAGCTGGCATGTGCAAGAAGCTTGATGAAGTCGAGGAAAAGGCAAAGAAATTCAGCGAAATGGGCCAAGAACTTTCATTTTTAAAAATCTATAGAAGACCAACGCATTCGAAATGATTTGCTGCAGTCTCGCCTTGATGAAGCAGAAGATAGATCGCGACGTGAGAATTTAATATGTAGGGGTATACCCGATGCGGAAGATACTTGGGCAGATAATAAATCTAAACTCCTGGAAGCCTTGTCTAAGGTTGTCGAAGTATGCTCCTCGAGTCCAATGCAACGTGCACATCGCCTCAGCGTTTTTTCAGAAAAGAACTGTCGACCAATCATAGCTAAATTTTCCGACACTAAAATGAACGACAAGATATTAACCCTTCGTAACCAATTTAAAACAGATAACATGACTATCAGTGAAGATTTCTCACCTGCTACCCGCCAGGCTCGAAAAAAACATTTTGAATTCGGATCTAACCAAGCTGGTCCTCGCTATTTTAAGATACGATATAACAACCTGCACATCAATAAAAAAATGCTTCATGTATAAGCCTACCACGGACACTGTTGAAGAAATCATGGCACGTGGCGAATCCTCTGCATTGGAATCGTCTGCATTGGATTCCGTAGCTGGAACTTCCGCTTCACCATAGGGAATCGCGAGGGGTAGTGGACGGTTGTCATCATCGATATAAGTTCTTTATACTAGCGTCAGACGCCTACTTAACAAGCATACATCTTTATCTTCTGCCATAGACACATGCTCAGCTGACATTATAGCGCTAACGGAAACCTGGCTCCCAACGCATGTGTCAGATTCCTAAACCTTCCATAACGCTCATTGCTATCCTTTATATCGTTGCGATAGAACAGCCAAGCGTGGCGGTGGTGGTTTACTTGCCATTTCCAAAGACATTCCATCTTCATGTATCCAAGTCTTCAGCGAACTAGAACTAATTTTTGCGTCAATAGTGATAGGTCATCTCAAGTTGGTTATTGGCGTCTGTTACCGTTCTCCTTCTTATTCGTCTACATTCACTAACGAACTTCACAACGCTGTAAATCTTGTTCGCGCACGATTTCCTTCATCACCGCTTTTTCTACTTGGAGACTTTAATTTCCCGCCTATTTTATGGGCTGCTCAGCCGCCTTCTTCATCTCCCCCTTCGCATCAAGCTAAAGAATTCTTAGAACTATGCGCCACATTTTCGCTAACTCAGTTAGTTACAAAAGCCACTAGGACGGTAAATAACGCTTCGAACACTCCCGATCTAGTTCAAGCAACTAATCCAGAGTTAGCTACTGACATAACATATCTTCCAGGCATAAGCGATCACGTTCTGCTCAATTTTTACATTAGTATACCACGTTAAAAAGTGAATAAAATAAAAAAAATCATTCTCGATTACAAACGCGCCAACTTTACCGCTATTAACAATGAGCTGGACACTTTTGTTGATTAGTTTATTGCAAACTCAGACTACTGCTCTGCTGAGGATAACTGGATATCATTCAAAACAAATGTTCACGAACAAACTGATAAGTATATCCCAAAGCGCATCGTCACCTCTAATCCACAAGCACCATGGCACAACTCTCACGCCAGACGATTATCTAACAAAAAGAAACGTCTATACCGCAGCGCAAAGCTTTCACCATCTAATGCGCGATGGGCAAAGTACAAGTCTGCTTGCGACGCTTACGTCAACGCGATTAAACTTACAAAGAATAACTTTTTGCCTGCCACGTTACGAACAATTTTGAAAACGAGTGTTAAAACATTTTAGCGCGTTATACATCCTGCGAACGACCCATTAATTAGACTACAAGACGCCTCCGGTAAACCTATCCCCAATGATCTTTGTGCTTCCGTGCTGATTGACACATTCGTTGAAAGCTTTTCCTCAGTTCCCGGGTTCGAACCCGACCGCGGCGGCTGCGTTTTTATGGAGGAAAAACGCTAAGGCGCCCGTGTGCTGTGCGATGTCAGTGCACGTTAAAGATCCCCAGGTGGTCGAAATTATTCCGGAGCCCTCCACTACGGTACCTATTCTTCCTTTCTTCTTTCACTCCCTCCTTTATCCCTTCCCTTACGGCGCGGCTCAGGTGTCCAACGATATATGAGACAGATACTGCACCATTTCCTTCCCCCCCCCCCAAAAAAAAACCAATTATTATTATTATTATTCATTTCAAGCGTTAATCTTCCATTCATACCGCACCGCAGGTTCCCGACAATGCCACCCATAACTGTCGATCCTCCTGGTGTAGCCAAATTAATCGAATCTTTAAAAAGTGATTATTCAACTGGTTCTGATGCGATTAGCGCTAAATTCCTAAAAAAATACTTGTGCTTATAGTTCAGTTATACTAACCAAACTTTTTCAACAGTCACTCGACACAGCAAGCCTTCCTATCGACTGGAAAATTTGGAAGGTGGTTCCACTTCACAAGTCCGGTGGTAAGCACTGCCCTCAAAACTTTCGTCCCATTTCGCTCACCAGCACATGATGCAAATTACTAGAACATATCATTTTCAAGAATGTCGTTACCTTTCTCGATGAGAATTCATTTTTCACGCCTGCGCAACATGGTTTTCGTCAAACATACTCCTGTGAAATTCAATTACTTGCCTTTACTGATAAGCTGTACCGTATACTTGACAACTCATCTTGCGCTGACTGCATTTTTTTGGACTTTTCCAAAGCCTTTGATAAAGTATGCCATAAATTGCTACTACATAAACTGAGCCATCTTAATCTCGATCCCAACGTCTTTCAATGGATTAAATCTTTCCTTCTAAACCGTTGCCAATTTGTGCATGCTAATAACACTAATTCACCGATTGCTAACGTGCTATCTGGTGTTCCACCGGGATCGGTCCTTGGGCCACTTCTATTTTTAATCTATATAATGACCTTCCTTCTGCCATATCTTCTAACATTCACCTTTTTGCTCACGATTGTGTAATATTTCGGGAAATAAATAACGTCAATGATACTGACACTCTCCAGTCAGACATTATTTTGGTGTCAAACTGGTGCACTACATGGAATCTGAAATTAAACACTAATAAATGTAAAGCTTTGCGTGTTTCACGGACATCTAACGCTCTTTCTTCATATTATCTTGATGGCACTCCTATTGATTGGGTAAAAACATATAAGTACTTAGGAATTCATATCACTCAAAACTTAACATGGTCTATTCATACTGACTACGTGATTAATTACGCTAACCGCATGTTAGGATACTTACGTCGCAAATTCTCTACCGCTCCCTCTTTCCTTAAACTTCTACTCTATAAAACACTCATACGTCCTAAACTAGAATACGCAGCATCAATATGGGACCCTACGCATGATATCCTCACATATTCCTTGGAATTAGTCGAAAATAATTCCGTTCGCTTCATTCTTTCAAATTACAACCGTACGGCAAGCATCACAGCCATGAAATCTAACGTCTCACTCCCATCGTTACAATCTCGCCGCAAAATTGGTCACCTAACGCTATTTCACAAGCTATATCATCACGTTGCGCTTCAAAACTATTTCATGTTACCCCCCGAATACATTTCACGTCGCATCGATGACCGCCACAAGGTTGGCATCCCTACAAGCCACACCAAATCTTGTTTTAAGTGTTATCTTCCCCGCACATCTGTGGAATGTAACCGTCTTCCCCCCGATATTGCAGCCATTCCTGATAATAAAATCTTTCATAACGCTGTAGCTAATATTGTTCATTCTGAAGTAAGTTGATTGTGTGTTTTATCTGTTTCACTGTATTGTATACGTTGTTTCTATACTATTTACGCTTTCTGGATGCTGTTATTTGCTTTATTCTGGAGGAGATTTCTTTGTAATACCTATTTTCACTGTATTCTGTTTCATTGTTGTTTATCCTAAACCCACTCCCCTCTGTAATGCCTTTGGCCCTGAGGGTACAACAAATAAATAAATAAACACTGGCTTAACGTAATTAGGAAGCATAAAACGAGAAGAACGATTTAGGATGGATCCTAAGGCTACTATGAGTGATCATATGGGGATCCCAGACAGGAGAGGCATACTCTAGTTTCGGGCGGACAAGCGACTTATACAGAAGTAGTTTTAGGGACAGAGAACCAAGGGAAAGTTACGACGAAGAAAACCAAGTGTTCGGTTAGCATTATTACTAATAGGTTTAATGTGAATTTTCCATGAGAGGTTGGCAGAAAAATATTAGCCAAGGTACTTATAATCAGACAGAGAAGTTAAAGGGGAGTTTTTACCAAATACCTTCATGAAGACTCGTTAAGCGTACGCGTTATAATCATTGCTTTGCACTTAGCAACATTTAAATTCACTAAACATGCATGACATAAAGATATGTTATCAAGGCCATATTGAAAAGTGACTGTATCAGAAGGCTTAGATAATTGTCTACACAATACAGACACAGTCATCGACGTGAAGCCTAATTTGTGACTGAACGGAGTAAGAGAAGTCGTTTATATAAATAATGAAAAATTATGAGAGTACTTAAGTCTGATTACGTGAAGGAGTGCGAAAGCATGTTTTGAGGAAAGGAATGGACGCAGTAGCTCACAGATCTCGACTGGTAGACACCTCAACCGCGCCTAAACGCATGCAACTGGAGTTGGATGTATCATCGGTACGAATCCCTGTCGCAAGTCTCAAAAAGCATGCAATTGAAGGTGCATATGTTATCGTCCGAAGTCCTCTCGCAAAGCAAGACTCCAACTTGTCTAAAACATTGGCACCAACCAGAATGCTGTAAGACAAACGGTTGGTCAAAATTTAAAGGTCAACGGGCGTAACGCCAAGGTGAACCACATATGGTAGGATCTATAGGCACACTCGCCCTCTGGCTCACTTGAAGGTCAACAACAAATGCACGGCGAAATCGGCTTTACCTAGCGTTTCGCTTAAAAAGCAGATGACCTAGTACTAAGCCTTGAGGAACCAGGTTTTCACGGTTTTCGTAACCTCTTGTAAGTTGAATGAATTTGAGCTAGCACCCTATAATACCTCCAGCATTCTAGCTGCAGACTGATCCATAATCATGCTGTCATGAATTTATATTTATGTATTTCGTGCCTGATTATATTCTAATGCTTCATCCAGTTTAAAATTTTCAGAATAAATTCTGGGCGAACTGAGCAAAGATTAATGGGAACACTCGAAGAAAAGTTCTGATGCTCGTGATCTGTAGCTCCAGATCCATCTATTTCACCTTTTCAAATACGCCGAACCAGGCTTATGTATTCCATTTCCTTCCTCGGAAATGGTCTTTGGGATATGCTTTTTTGAGACCTCCTCTCGTGATTCGTACAGGTCATGTTGTGGCACTATGACTCGGCTTTCCAGCGCACATAAAGCACATGATAAGAAGGAGAGTATACATCACAGAGACTGAACTTCACAATTGTCACCGACTGCAGCTTAGTGATATCCTTTCTCGCACACTGGGCACTTTCCTCCCTCTTTTACATGGGAAAATCCTTCATCGACTCTTTTCATAATTGTAGCTCTGGCTGTAGAAGTCAAGCATCTGTGGTGTCTACTCTCACTGCGTCCCTGTGCCCGCACTGCAAACTTGCGTTATAGTGTTACAAACCACCAACTAGCACAGCTGTCTATCCTTAGCTTCATATTGCGTTTCTTATGTTGTAAGCCTCATCCAGACCTCCAACTTGGGCACAGTTTGCGGCTGAGGAAGAAAAAATTGGCAGTGGCTTAGCTCGGCTATGTCAGGATATACTTAGCGAGAGGTACGCTTCCTTGGCTGAGCTTGTTGCGGTCACTCTCTGTTTAGCAATGACAGACATTGGGTCTACACATCTTTTATTCATTTTGCTTGAGAGAGACAAAGACTGCCCGATGATCTGTGAAGTTTCGTGCAGCAGTCTCAACTTTGTCGATAGAGTATTTCGATTTCGTAGAGTCTCTTTTGTATACAAGCTCTATACAAGTTCCCAATTGTGTAGTCTGCACGTGAGAGTCCAAAGCTAAATTAAAGTCGAACTTTTCTTTCATACACTGAATAAGAGAGTCCTGTTTACTCTTGAAATCACCCAAAGTCTCACAAAACTAAGAAACCATGCCGTAGGCTGGTATACACGTGGCAACCACATCAATCGTCTGCTTGACAGACGTTTCCGGTGCCACGTAGACTCCTTGTATGATAATGCCGCTATCCAGAAGGCGAACACAGCAGGCTTCACCATTATTCACCGCGATCGAATGGACATGTCTGACAACGGTGATACCTTTTTTTTCTCGTACACACAGACTCCAGAGTTCTTAATTTGTACAAGTCAACTGCCAGGCGACAACCTCAGGATCGGAAGAGTTAATCTTCTCTTGTCTATACCGCCATTTAGCGGCGGCTGGACTCTTCTTCTCTGCATGCATGTTAAACACTGTGATACAGACGTCCACTACATCTTCGCCTTTTAAACGCAATCCTGCGTATGCGACGCGGGGTTCGGGTGATGGAGCGGCGTGTGGCGAGGCGTCGACGAAAAACGCGGCGCAGCTGTGGGGTCTCGCTGCTTACCATGGTATCGGCGCATGCGCACAACTGCTCATCAGCGTGACGTCAATCTCAGCTTTGACAGTGGAGCGGGCGCCGCACTTTGCTCCTCTTCGGTTGCCATGGTAACGGCGCATGCGCACAAGTTTCCTCTCCCATGTACCGTGAAATGCTCGACTGGTAGCGCAGTGTAGCTTCCGCTACAAAAAAGGACAAGCTAGTCGCTCATGCTAGATGTTTAGCCACAAAAATGATTGCCTCAGGTCACCGTTTAGGCTCGCAGAACTCTTTGAGAGTGTCACCGATATTAGTTCGTGACTTCAATGCAACACTCTCGTCCCCAAAAACCACTCCGATTTTTTTTTATTGCGCAAATATGCCCTTCAGCATAAGAAGGCAATAAGTACATGTGCAGGCCGGTTTCGGCTATGAATAGCAAAAAGCTCCGGTATTTTCGCCCATGGGTCCAGATTCGAGACACCTATGGTCGGATAGGGTGGTAGCCCTGAATACCGAGGTGTCGCTTACGTGCCTCCCGATGTCAAGGAAAAATTATTATATAGTGACGTAACATCACCTCTGTAGCAGAATCGGGGCAGAAGGGGCAGTTCAGATGCGGGGTCGGTGATGACCAGGAGGCCCTGTCTACAGGCGTCAGCGTAGCATCCACCCAGATTCTTCTCACCGCCACCTCCTCACGGCAAGCTAAACCTCTGAGAATATTGGATCCACGCGATGGAATTAAACCACGCGTGGAGCGGCGGAGATAATTCTTTTTACGTAATACGGCGTCCCCTGCGGATAATTTCAGTAGAGGAGGCGGGTATGGCAGCTGCAGTGAATGCGACGCCCTGTAAGCTTCTCTAAGATAGTTCGTATCGCGTTGAACCCATACAACTCGGACAGGGCACTGATACGATTACACTACGGAGCACACATGAACAACGATGCCCAAGGGACAGGCTACGCGCCGTAGAGCCCCTACTGCTTGTGTTCAATCGGTATACAAGAGAAGACAGTTTCGTTTAATAAAGAGGAAGTTCTTTAAAGTGGAGAAGCTGTCACGAATGGCAACGAGCACTGCTATCACAGAGGGAAGTGGCGCCTCTGTGATGTAGGAACATGTCTGGCGTGCATCAGGTTGAGCTGGACAGAGATGACTGCTGAGCAATATCTTTTCACGTAAACTTGAAGCGCGCCTATGGAGTCTGCTTGGAGAGGAGGCTATGTTTCTCTGACTGAACGATGAGGGTCGCGCATGACATTTAGGGTTGGGTTGTCGGTGACCTGGGGATGCTGCCAAAGAGTAGGTTCCAAAGGCGTTGCTTGAGAAAATGGATCAGTGGGATGAAACTACTTTTCTAGGGCAGATGCAGCAGTGTTTGCTGACACTTTCAGGTTGCGCGCATTACGGAGCTGCTCCACGAACCCATCAATGGTATTCAGCTGAGCTTCCGCTTGCAGTGCGTGAATAGGGGTCAAGGGAGGTAGGCCAGCGATAACTCGCCTGGCCTATCTGTTGTCTGTTTCTAATCGTTTCTAATCTCTTAGGTTAAGTCACTGGAACCGCGCTTGATTAACGAGTCGAGGCTGCAACACAGATCGTACTAACGCTCGAGCCATAGTAAAGCATGCACCACCTGTTTTCTGGGCAATTCAGCGAGATATGTGCCGCGTACTGGCGGCCTTCTGGCGGGCAGATCCAACCCACGGCGCTGCAGATCCAGAGCTGTCAAGGTCGACACCTAGTACCTGCATCGACGAGGTTGTAGTAAGGAGTTTCGCGTTCAAGGACAGCTGTATAGGTGTGAGCGAAATGCGGCGTCTACCGCATCGGTTTGACATAAACATAAAGTTCGTCTTTTCAACCGACAGTGTCACGCCAAGCTTGGTGCACCACTGAGAGGTCTTGTCCAGAGTGGTCTGAAGGCCCACTTCGTTGCCGTAAATTCCGTGTGTTCTGACCAAACCGTTACATCATCCGCATACGTCAAATGAAACATACCGTGAATAGCATCCACTTTCCATACCAAAGGAATCAGGACGATGTTATATAATTATGGGGCCTGCACGGATCCTTGAGGTACACCCCTCTTTACGGTGAAATGGCCATCACGCTCCTTACCGATGCGCATAGCGATGGAACGGTCTTCCAAAAGCGAAGCGAGAAAGTTGCGTACTCGTGGCTTGAGATGAAGCCATCGTAGAATGGCCACGATCGCTGAGTGGCAGACATTGTCTTACGCCTTGTGAACGTTCATCGTTAGAAGCGTGCGAATTTTGCGAGATTCGGCTCCAAGCAGCCCCATGATTGAAATGTGGTCCAGTCTGTCCTCGAAGCCAAAGTGAGGGCGAAAGCCAATCTGAGCCGGGTGGTACCATTGATACCGTTCCAGACACAATGAGAACCGCGGAACTATCATCGGTTCTAGGAGGCTACATAGAGTGGACATAAGCGCTATCGGGCCAAGGTTGTTTACCCTGCTAGCGTCCTTTAGTCTTAGGGATCGGCACCACTTATGCATGCTTCCACGATGTTGGGATGTCTCCGGATGTCTGAACTCTGTTCAAGGCTTCAAGAAGATACTCCAATACCGGGCGTTGGACATTTTTGAAAACCTCATATGTAAGTCCATTCGAGTAGGGAGCTTTACGAAGTTTCATTAGATCTATGGCAGCAAGAAAGTCAGCCATGGAGAATGCTTCTGCATACCTTCAAGGTAATCTTTCCTTGGAGGCGAGCCCGCTTCTGAAGAAAGAGTATTCGGGTAGATGAACAGCGCTGGTGGTTGGTCGAAAGCTTGAAATAAAGTCTTGACGACATCTGAAGTGAACTGACTTGGCGTCTGTCCCGAAGCAAGGCATTCTGAACTTACGGGGTCTTTTGAACGCTTGCCGATTTCCATGAGACTAAGCAGGCGCCATATCGAGGCAGTCGTTGACGATGAGCCAAGACACGCGCGCCATTCCTGCCATCGCTGGCGAGAAAGGCGCTCTGATATCGGCGTGCCGTAGCTGTTATTCTGTGTAATCTGTCTCGGCGTTGCGACGAAGATGGGTCTCGAGTGACCACTATTCCGCCCGACGATGGGCTGCCCAGAGTCGAAGAAGGCGCAGGCCCGGAGGCGGTTGGCTTTCCTCAGCCCAACTTGAGTGAGTGGCATTTTGAAGCGCTGTACACAAAGCTTTCTGGAGATCCGATGGAGCTGATAGCAGGCTGTCGCTGAGTGCCGTCCTGAACAGGCCCCACTCTGTAACAAGGCAATAGGTCGTACAGCGACGCTAGGAATCAGGAGCCAAACCGATAAGAAATGAATGGAGATCGCTGACCGAAGTCTATTCCCTTGTCACAGGATATAGTGAGTGCACCACACCTCCATGTTATGTCTGGGAGGAAGAAAGAGATTGGGGATGATCCCGCCGGCGGGTTTCGGTGCCTGGGGAGTTGAGAAGCACGAACTCTGCCTTAATAAATGTGTCCAGCACTACATTTTTCCGCACACTAGAGCAGGGGTAACCACAAGTCTGATACGGGGCATTGAAATTACCGCCAACCAAAATAGGGCGTCATGGGTATGCGCCGCGAAGGTGAGCTATCCATCGTAGCTGTAGGCGAGGAGCTCTGCCACTGAAGGGACGTATGTAGCACGACACAAAACCACGTCAGTGCGTGGAAGGAGAACCAGCAGAGCCACAACTTATTGCCACTTGTTGCACCAAGACCCAAGTGGATCTTCAGTCGGAGGGTAACAGATGACTACCTATACGGCAGCCTTTCCAGGTGTTCTGAAGGCAGTACTGCAACGGCTGTCTGGGATAGTTGGACAGGAGTAGGCAGTAAAGGCAGAAAGCGCAGGCAGAGCATTAGTCTCTTGTAGAAGTAACGCCCACGCAGGAAGTTTACCTAATCGCAGTCTATGACGGACCTCGCCTGCATTGTTCTGTAAACTCCAGCAGTTCTATTGTAACACATATCGGTGGGTGTACAATCTTGAATACATACTTTAGGAACTGAAGGAAGGTTAGCTATCGACACCTTTGTAGTTGTTGTAGTTGTCGCGCTACTTAGTGGAGAAGCTCTATAAAAGTCAACTGAGCAGGCCGTGGTGTTGCGCAAGAAGCAACCGATGTGCGCGCATTTGAATACGTCACAGATGTGTGAGTAGTATGGCGAGTGGAAGATTGGGCGAGTAAAGCGCGTTTTTGGGACAGATGTTGCACCGCCTCCTGCTGAACTGCAAGCCTTTTATCCAATTCGGCAATGTCATCAAAAGCTTACTGTTCAAGAGCCAAATTTTTGGGTGGTTTAGCAGAATGTGTTTCCCTCGCTTCATTGCTTGACTCTACGTTTTGGTGACGGGAAGACCTTCATCAACATCACGTTGTGCGGTGGTGTCAGCCTCGCTAAGCGCCAATAGTGCAAAGCGGTTCGATGTAGGCACGACACTATTTGATGACTCTGACACTGGATACGGGCGAGCACTCTTGGAACGTTTACGCCATTTCTCTATGGCGCGATGCCTCACTGGGCAGTCTTTGGAAATACTACCATGATCGTCCTTGCGACCAACGCTGCAGAAATGTAGCTCAGAATTAGAAGCCCCATAGAGGTGTCTGCGGGATACGAGCAAGAGGCTCTCTTATGTCCTGGCCGAAAGAAACGATAACAGTAAACGTCTCCAGGCTTGTAGAGGTGGTTCTGCAAGCAGCCCTCATAAAATTAGATGCGAGTTGGAGTAGACAGAGGTACCTGCAGACTAGGAAGGCATGTACGCCTCCTTCCCATGTAGTGAGCTTCCACCACGTAATGTGTGGAACAATTCATCGAAGAAACAATTTCCTTGTGTGCAACGCCTGGGTGCACACCCGAAATGACATAGCGCTGAAGGTCAGAACCAGATGCCAGATAAGCTTGAACAGTCAAGGTGGTCGAAGCAGACGTAGGTTGCCTTTAGTTCACGGACGTGGTCGACATCGGATAATGAGCTCAAACAAACGGTCATAGTGTTGGTGGGGTGGTGAATTGCAAAGCCTTGAAATCCATGTGTCCCAAGGCACTTGTCGAGGGCTGGTTGAAGGAGACGGTTGGACAACGTTGACACATCGAGGCATTCGCGGTGCTTAACCACCACCTTGTACAGCGGCGATACACCAGGATGGGACTACAGGCGGCCTCTCTTCTGAGTGGTCCTGGGAAGGATCTTTCAGACCGGCATGTCGTTTCGACAGCACGTCTGGTAGAAGACGCAGAGCCTGGTGGACGACTGTGATCGATCGTAGCCCGTGTTCGCTGCAGCTGCAGAGCTGCGTGGCCCCCGTGACCTCTGAGAAGGTGGCCGTCTACGGGTCAAACTAGTCCGCAATCAAATGGGAGCTACCCACCGCATGCAGCAAAGCTGCGGCGATGGCTTCGCAGTCAATCGCTGGCCAATTTGTCAAAATTGACGGAGCGCACTGGAAACACATCCGGTCAAGGCAGCACCTCATATTCTTCATGAAGAGAGCAAAATTTATTATTTCTCATTTATCTTATTTAATCACAACTGCTGCTCTCTCAACTGAAAGTATTTAAAGTGGACATGAGAGTAGTCACGGAAACAAGAAGAAATAGAGAAAAAGAGCTCTTTACCAAGATGTGCAAAGTTAAATAACAGTGGAAAAAACTGGCCTCCGATTTATAACCTTGGGATAAATATGTTTTAATTTCGCTTGCAGGCTTGCCCTTATTTCGCGTTGCTTATCTTTATTTAGCGTTTTAAAAGACTCAAAATTCGCGTTGTATACAAATATTCCTGCATTGGTGCTTCGGCTTTCCTATAGCGATTGGCTCCCTGAGCTGATCAATGCGATTCCAAGCGTCATTCCCATTTTTCTGTAGTCTATGAAGCAACTTGTATTTGCCTCTCCAAAGCAGGTTCCTCCGGCGGGTTCATCATTCGCCTCTGTTTCCTCGCTCGTCAGATTCAGCGTGCTTGGTCATCACAATACCAGCCACCTACGGAGTCTGCGCGTACGAGCCGCCGCACCATGACGATCGCTGGACGTCAATGCGTCCAGGCCCATCGACATTATCAAGAGCCTATATAAGAAGCCAGCCACCATCAACGCCTTCCAGTGGGCACGTTGGCTGGCCGCCTGACAGCATGTCCAACCCGTTGCTTTTTTACATGCAGGTCAGTAACAAGTCTTCTACTGTTAAATCTAGCGATAGATGCTTCATCCAGCTGACGTGCCCACCAATCCTATGTACACTGTGCTTGGTTGTTCGTGATTTTGTGTTTTCGTTACTAATGCTTTCTGGAGATGTAGAGCCGAATCCTGGGCCCACTACTGAGGAAATGCTAGCCGAAATACTTAATGGGCAAAAGAAAATTGAAAAGAGGTTAGATGAAATTGAAATGAAGCTAAAGGTGGTTGAGGAGTCAGCATCGGCTGTTAAGGAAATTAGCAAAAAAGTCTCTGGTCTCGAAAAAACTGTCCGCAGCTTGCAAGACAAATTTATTGACCTAGAGGACCGTTCCCGGAGGAACAACCTTCTAGTTTTCGGGGTCAAAGAAAAAGATGAAGAAACTCAAGACGATTTGAAGGAAGCTGTGATTGAGGGCGTGTTTGAGAACACCCTTGGAGTGCAAGTGTCTTCGGTAGAGCGTATAGATAGGATTGGGCGCAAACAAGGGACTTGACCACGCCCGGTAATAATTAAGCTCTTCGACCACCGCGAAAAAATGACCATTCTAAAGAATTGTTCCAAATTGAAGAATAAAGCATTCTCAGTTTCGGAAGATTTTTCAGCACATACAAGGCTCAAAAGAAAGAAACTCTGGAATAGTACTTCGGAAATTAGAGCAGCTGGAGGGAAAGTGCAACTAGTGTACGACAAAATTAGAATTAACGGCGAACTGTTCCTTTGGGATAGTGCAAGTAACGGAAGGATTCCCACAAGCAGACCAACAGTAGACGCACATAACCCACCGTCACCGCCCCAGTGAACCGAAACCCATGTCAAAAAGCCACTCCGTTGCCTCAACGTTAACGCACGCAGCATCATTAATAAATCAGATGACATTGAAAGTATTATTACGACGCACCAACCGCATATTCTTATAGTTACAGAAACTTGGCTTCACTCTGATATCTCCGACGACGAAATAACACCACCAGGTTACGGAATTCACCGGAAAGATAGAAATTCGCGATGCGGAGCGGTTGCGATTATTTACCAACAATCATTACTTGTCTCAAAGTTACCTGATATACCTGCAATCGAGTGCGTCATCATTAAAGTACAGTTCGATGAGCACAATTTAATTGTGGGTGGTTTTTATCGTCCACCTACACAAGAAAACTTTTTTTCCGAGCTAAAGGAATTTCTTTGTTCCATTCAAAGCTATTCTTGCAATGTCTTCTTGGGTGGCGACTTCAATATGCCGTCAATAAACTGGAGTAGCGATTTTCCCGAACCCCTTACAAGCAAAGCTGAACCTTTTGTTGACCTCGTAATATTTCATGACTTGGCTCAGTTGGTAAAAGTGCCCACCAGAATTCAAAACGAGACAGCTTCAATTTTAGACCTATTTCTTGTAAGCAATGCAGTGCTCAACCGTAATCCCGAAGTACATATTTTTGATGGAATATCTGACCACAAAATGATATCTTTAACAGTTCAACTTCGCCGTACCACTGACATTGAAAGAAAAAAAAGTTTCGTTCCAAACTTTTCGCGCGCTGAAGACGTCGATATTTTAGACGCCATGGATAGGTCGCTTTCGGATTTTATCTCGCTTTCTGAATCAAGCACATGCTGCGTGAACGAGCTATGGTCTTTCTTTAAGAACCTAGTCCTGAAATGCGTTAAGAACTTTGTTCCCACGAAACTAAGTATACAGCAACGCAAACGTCCATGGATGACGAAGAAAATAGTACGGATAGGGCGGAAAGCTAAACGAATAAGAAAACAACACCGTCAGCGTCCAACAGAGATTAACATCATTAACCTTTCCAACATACGCCTCCAACTAAAAATGGCCATTAAAAATGCAAAGGAATACTACCAAAGTGTATCTTTGAAGAATTATCCGCTTTCCTCCCCTGCAAAGTTTTGGAGACACTTTTCTTCGAAAAAACAGCCCCTATCCAGTTTCTGCATAGACGGAGAAACCGTAACAGATAAATGTTTGATTGCAAAGACTTTCAATCAGTTCTTTTGTTCGGTGTTTACGAATGATGACGGTCGAAAGCCAACCTTTAATCCTTCAATTGAGTGCCCACCCATTGATATTATCTCAGTGACTGAAGAAGGCATTTTATCCCTCTTGTTAAATCTAAATATCAAGAAATCGCCTTGAATGGACGGCATACCTACTGCATTTCTTATGAGATACGCCGAGTGGTGCTCGAAGTATTTGTGTATTCTGTTTAATAAGTCTTTATCGTGTGCAGCACTTCCAAATGACTGGAAGTACGCAAAGGTTACCCCAATACCTAAACAGAAAACCGGTCGCTTATCACTTCGTACAGACCAATTTCATTGCTGCCCACATGCGCCAAAACACTTGAACATATTATATTCAAACATATTTCGGTCTTTCTGAATGACAACAACATAATTGATTCCAGGCAGCATGGGTTTCGAAAGGGATTATCTACAACAACGCAGCTTCTCGAAACTATTCACGAATTCGCAGCAATTTTAGACAAGCAGGGTCAAATTGATATGATATTCATAGATTTCGAAAAGGCATTTGACCGCGTGTCTCATTCTAAACTACTTTTAAAACTACAGCCAATACTTGAAAATGATCTGCTGCTTGCATGGATTTCTGCATATTTGTCATCACGGCGACAGAGTGTTTTTATTGATGGTGTGCGCTCTGACTCAGCACCGGTACAGTCGGGCATTCCACAGGGATCCGTCCTTGGGCCCCTTTTCTTTCTTATCTTCGTCAATGACATAATACAAGTAGTGAACGTGAAAATAAGGTTATTTGCAGATGACTGCATACTATATCAAGAAATAAATAACTGCAGTGACCAAGTTTGTTTGAATTCATCATTGGCCAGCGTAGAAGCATGGTGCGCCACATGGCAAATGACTATGAATGCAAAGAAAACGGTCGCTATGTCAATCACGCGAATACGAAACCCTTTAAAATTTTCTTACAGCACTGGCGGTAATATTCTCTCTACGGTCAGCAGCTACAAATACTTGGGTCTCGTAATTACATCTGACCTCAGATGGAACGAGCATATGTCATATATTTCAAAAAAAGCAATGCGCAAGCTTGGTTACTTGAGGAGGTCGCTTCGACAATCAACACAAGAAATCCGTCTTTTAGCGTACAAAACGTACATTAGACCAATTCTTGAGTACGCCTCAGTAGTATGGGAACCGTATACCCAGAAAAACATAACACAGTTAGAAAGCATTCAAAGAAAATCGGTTAGATTTATTCAACTGTTATTGCTGGCAAGTATCTCCGACGGTTCTTCTAAACAACGCAAACTTAGAGCCATTAAAATTGAGACGGTATAGGGACAGACTGAAATATATGTACCTACTATATCATGATATGCTGGGAATAGATAAGGATGTGTACATTAATTTAGTTTCTAAGCGCCCAACACGATCTAATCATTCGAAAAAAATTAAAGAATTTTCTTGCAGGACTAACGTGTTTAAAAACTCGTTTTTTCCACGGACAGTACGTGAGTGGAATGCGCTCACCTCGAGTACAGTGGAATGCCCGACGGTCCAGTCATTCTGCGGCATGCTTAACAGTATTGAAGCAAAATAGAATTACCATCGTGTCGTTGTGCGCAATGCCTTGAGTGCTTCATATGCATGATTGTCTTCATTGTTTGTACATTTCGTTTCTTGCTCAAGTGACTGAGCATGCGTGGTTGTGTCATGCTGTTGTGTACGCGCCTTGTTGTTTTTGTCGGGCTTTACTTTTCGTTACTATTATTATTGCTGGATTTCGTCTGTTCTTCTCACTTAAATTCTTGCGATGTTTTTCACTATGTTCGTTTTCTTGATGTATTATTGATATGCCCACTCCTGCCTAAGGCCTCAAACTGAGGCCGGCAGTATCCTGTAAATAATAAAATAAAATCTGTTTCCGCATACCGATTTGCAAGTCTCAGCAGTCCTCGACGTTCTGCTTTGGCTTGTCGCCTGACTTTATCCTCTGGATTGGTTGACTCATATTAGCACTCTATGCTTTTGGGTTATGACCGGCCAGTCGTGCCCGTCGTTAGGCTTCGGAATCTATCGAAAGGCCGGTTTCAGTAATGATGCAATATTTGCTTCACTGCACATTTCCCTGGCGAGTTCGTCCTTCGCCTCTTCTGTATGGTACCGCATGCACACACAACGCGTTTATCACTGTTCTCCTTCACACCCTCTATACAACCGGCTGGAGCGGTAGTGAGACCGTCCTCTTATTAGCTGCAGCTGGAGCGACTCTACTCCCAACTTACCTTAGGCTCCTCCTTTTGCTTGCAGCTGGCGCGACACTGCTCTAAGCACGCCTGAGCTTGCAGGAACCACTCTGATGTTCACCTGGACATAACGGCTTTTTTGAAATGACCCATAACGTGCTAGCGCACAAAAAAAAACTATTAATGCGTGATATTGCTACCCAACTAAGGAACAAATAATTATCTAGGAGTTTCTGAGGGAGATATTTCATTTATTCCGCAAATGAATTGTGCAAGCAAATTTGAATACCTTAAACATTTGTTATGTGATTTTAGTGCGCTATGATAGTTATGGCGTTTGCATGGTCGGTAACACTTATCGTTTTTGTGTTTTACCTGTTTTACGCATATCCATCTTAGGCAGAGTATGGAAACAGAATACGAAACTAAATAAATATATGCAACCAGAAATCCCTAATACTAACAACTCGTGCAGCTTCCATAAGACATCGGCTCTAGTAACGGGTAGTACCTAACCAATCGATGATTACCGCTATGACGTGGCCACCGTGAATGGCCGACATACGGGTGCCGCCGAGTCACAATTTGAAAATTCCGTCCTTCGATAAACCAGAGCAGGCAATAGACTTCGATAACACTGGTAAGGTTTTTATAAGAAAAGCTGAAACTCTAAAGCGCCTTTTAACCTTCATGTTTCTTTTCACCGACCAGATCGCCGAGCGCAATAACTGAATTTGCTTCGACGTTATCTAAAGTCTCAAAAAAGCTACCTAAGAGCTGATTGTGGTGCTCAGATACCCAGGTCGCGCGGTAAAAATGGCTTTTGCTGGAAAGAGCCTCAAAGATATGCCAAATTTCAATTCAATATCACTTTCTGTGTTGCAATGCTTCGCATAGGGGATACAAAACTATTCGGCATTCCTGCGAAGAAATTACTGTAATTGGTCCGGACTATTTGCTGCTTTTTTGTGTTATGCCTCATTGTATATGGGGACGAATAAAATAGGTGTCATGAGCAGAAAACCCATGCACCTGGATTCACCTGGGTTCACCTGGACCGTTTCACCTGGAATTCCTACAGTTTTAAGGACGTACTTTTTTTACTTAGAAGAACGCCTTTTCAGCACACGATTCTAAGCGGTACAGCTGAGCAGCACAGTGCCAAGATGTGCTAACTATTAGGTTTGTTAACTAATAGAGAATAGTTAGCTTTTCAACTATTAATGTTAGTCTCCTTAACTACTGATAGGCGTGTATCCCACCGTAAGTAATTCCCATATCAGATTTTAGAGTTGCCAAAACGCAGTCCCCTCGGCGCAGTGCCCTAAAATTTTGCCCACACGAAGCCAAAACGCATGCGCTTTCGAAAAAACTTAAAGGCAAAGCAACGCCTCCAGTGCATGTAACTCATCCAAATAGCCCAATTTGTTATGCCACGGCGCCGAGGGCAACTGCCTTTACGCAGTTCTAAAAGCTGATATGGATATTTCATCCAGTGTGCTACATACCTGTGAACAAATAAGGAAAGTAACAGTAGTAGTTAAAAGTTACCCACGGAATATTAGTTAACCATCCTGCTAGTTAGAAGGTATTTGAAGTTCTTTGGTGCGCTACGCCGCTGTGCTGTACCGAAAAGTGGTCTCCTAACTCGAGAAGCATGTTTGAAAATTTTCGGATCTTCTCAAGTGAGACACATGGTATATACAACACGATATGAAGAATTCGTAAAAGAAAGATATTCAAGACGGTTTTCTCTGCATACCTCTTGCTAGGAGTAAATGTGGTTGGATACAAGGTGCCTGAAGGTACATGTGATTGTATGAATTTTTATGTATTTCCGCTTGGTTGGACCAACTTTACCACCAGCTGTGAGATTCGTCGCAAGTGCAGCGCAGGTTGAATATCTTCAAACGTGTACACCTTGAACATTTTAACAACTATAGTAAACAATAATACAGAATTGCAGAAGTAAGACGCAACTGAGAAGTAAAATCGGGTGGCCACTGGAAGTGAAGTTTTAAACATACATTTCAAGAAATAGTTAATTTATCGTAGAAATCCTTAAACATTAGTTTCTGCGCTGCTTCTCAGTGAAAGCAAAGTAAACTTGAACAGTGACTACTCCTCGCTGAGAGTAAGATATATTTCACGCATTCATTCCACAACTCCTCCACCGTCCAGCACACAGCAAAGACACCACCTGCTGCCTTTGTAACGCCATGAGCCAAAAATTCAGGTCAGAATGCTGTCACACACATCTTTGGAACTTTTAAGCATCTACTTAAACCGGTTTCGTTTTCAGCAAAGATGACAACGCAGGTGTCGTCTGCTGATCATTCCTTTGTCCTTACGAAGCAGCTCGTTTCATGCTACTTTGTCGACTTGCGAAAATAACTTTTAATGGTGGTTCATCTAAGTACCAGTTATATCTGAGAAGAGAGTGTGAAGTACGCTTCATTTATCAAATACCGTTTTGAGCCAGGAGAATCTTGTGAGATAGCACTTTAGTCACTATTTCATAGCGTCTCTACTGCGGTCAGCCAGAAATAAAAGATGACGTGATCATTTCACCAAGCGAATGTGGTAGCACAGAGGCGAATTCAAAGTGGCCGACTGATCATAACAATGTTTCCACACCGCAAAAGGAGAGCTTTGCGGCCTATCCAGAATGACTACTCCACGACGCTGCATTACAGTGGAAAACGATCAAGCATCGAGGATCAGCTGTGCGGACGTAATTACGCCGTTGTAAGCTTCCGCTTGCTTCGGAATTCGGGTTTTTTCAGTTTCCCTACGCACCAGGACAGCGAAAAGCCAGCACAATGAGCAGTCTGCGTTCAGCATTGGTGGCTTCGCACTGAGCACGTTCTTTGCAAGCGTGAAATAGTTTTATCTTCGCCACGAAGTGTATAAGCATTCTGCAAATTAAACAGGGCGCGAGTCTGTAAAACCTGTGCCGCTTCGCCCGGTCTGCTGGTCACGTGGGCATAAAAAGTGTGGCGGTGGTTACCCGGAGCTAAGATATGTACCTACGTCGACTGCATTCGCAACCAGTCGTAGAACGCGCCGCGAAGAGAGTTTCTCTCTGCTCGCGTGGCGAGCTTAAATTTTAGGCCACCGGAACGCCGAAAGTGTGACCACGCTTGCAATGTTTTCAAAGGTAAGATTTTCATTCAATTTTTCGCCTCTGGCTACTAAACACCTCTTATTTTTTCCGGGTAATAAAAAACGCACTCGCGCGTACCAATTAGCTTCCCAGCCTGATACCGCAGTCTAATCAGCCACTTCCGGGGGGTAACAAGTAAAGCGGGCTAATTCGTAGTTTTAACAGTCACGTGCATTGAGCGAGAGAATAACCTATGGCTCCCTATGCTGCAAACAAGTTCCAATTTTGTTGGGATGGAACAAAAAATCAGCAAATGTTCTGTGCCGAGAACAAGTGGCATTTATCGTTGCGTTCATGATGGCCACTTCAACCGTGCTTTGAGGGAGGTATGAAAGACAGTGTAAAAGGAGGCGAAGTAAGGAGGCGTTTTCGAGGTAACTTAGATCACCTCAAGTTCAATTATGAGTACTGACACCGCACATCACTCGGCTGCTTTTCAATACGATCGTCATCAGAAGTTGGCAGCCGCAGTTGGAATTCCACGCCCACCACAGGCCGCCGGGCTAACGTCATGACCACCAAGTCGGAACACCGGTATGACTGCTTGAAATTGCCTGGGGAAAACTCAAGTGCAGCAGCGTAGCGCACAGCCACTGACGTGTAAAACAGAAATACGAATTGTGAGTGGTGCGCGTATACTGCGGAAAAGAAGACATTAATGTGCAGCTTTGTCTTTTCGAGTGCGACATTTATCCTTAGTTTCCGTTGCACTTACCACACTGTTTTCGCGTCTGCATCGTTCCGCCTCTGTTTACGCGGGAAAGCGAATGGTAAAATTATTATGAAGCACGAGTGTACGGCTTTTGGTGAATACATGTACTAGCGTCGACCCGTCGGTGCTCATGACACTTGGGAGTTCTACTGTCGGGGAGCGTGACATTATAGCCGCAAGAAGGACATTCGACCCTCGCCAGCACAAGCGGCAGTTCCAAGGCCGCTTGAAAAAAAAAGATCAGCGCACATTGTGCACAGTAGGCCAGAGCTTGGCACAAACACTGATCTTTATATATTCTGAATTTTATATCATATTGATGGTCTATTTCCGTCACAAATTTTTTGCGCAAAGCGGCTAAGTGCGCATTGATTTTTGTTGGCCAGAGCTCACTAACGCGATTGAAACGAGCGGCTGCCGCACTTCATTTGCGACAAAATGCCACAACGCCCGGATCTTGTTTTACACCTCATGGCGGGCTTTAAAGGCAACTGCCACATACTTCATCATTACTGTGGAGCCCAATAGTGACATCGGTCTGAATGGAACCCTTTCTTCTTTCCCAAAGAGAGCTCTTCTTCCATGCTAATAATTTTGTAGGTTGACTGGAGTTGTATTTTTCGTTCAACTAATGACATCGGAAATCCCTGATTCAAGTTTAGAGAACAGTATGCTTCGTTGTTTCTACAGAAATTGGCTGCCATCATTTTTTTCGTCCTGCCATTTTTTTAGCTACGCCTGCTGCCTAATCATAAGCTAATGTTACACATAAACAGCCCTTTAAATCTTGTTTGAAATAAGTGAAAAGTATAAAACTTTGCCATCAAGAGTACGTATCACATCTCATACCTTTGAAAACCATTACGTGATGGCGTTCAAGCGTACTTTTCTTTTCAAAAGTACCACGAAATCTGGTGCCGATGTTGTGTTTCAAGCGCAAAAAATTAATTTATTGGTTCTTATAAGTTTATCGCTGCAACTTTCTTTCTCGGCACCGACTCCTCTCTCTTTCATGAAAAAGCGCGTTTCTCAATTTCCAGAACAGGCTGGCTGGCCTATTAGAATTTGCATAGATATTGCTTTCGACCTGAAATGTACCTGCAGTGCCAGGTTTCAGGAAAACACTGCTGAAAACACCTGCCTTCAGCGCCCTGTACGAGAGGTGTCAAACTTTTAACATCTTGGGTACGCGTTTTTTTAAGAATCGATAGGCGGCTTTTCTCTATGCAGAGCTCCTCTGAGCAATCCGTTATTAACAGCCGGACCATTAGCGGCCACAGGCTGCAGAAATATGCAGATATACATTTCTCTAACCCGAAAGCTTTACTACTCCCGAGTTTGCCCTTGAGTTTAACCGTGAACTGAGAAGAAACCACGTGACAGCTATGACGTCACTCAGCTGGCGCCACCGCCGAGACTAAGCACTCGTCTCTGTTTCTATAGGCCGTCGGCGTTCATAATGTTCATTGGCGTTGGGCCTGACAACGTTCTAGATTGCGATGATGTTTAGGAGAAGAAGCGTGCATAACTGGCTGCCTGGGTCAGTGGACGTCTCAATCGTGCTTTGAGGTACGTGGCGGTAGTGAGAGAGAGATGCGGGCTGCATGCATTAGCGCTGACAACGTTGTCACAGACAAGTGGCACTGCGACAATAGGCCACAGCGTTCGTTGGGCGAGCAACCTCTCGCGATCAACCATTAATTTAACTGCAACATTCAAAGGTGGCAGGGCGGGCGCGCTGTCTAACCAGTGCGCGGAATGCACTCATTCTTACAGACGCCAAGTCCCATCTACTTGCCCGATACAGCACAGCTGTCGCTGTCTAACCGGGTTAAGCAGTAATTAAACCCCGGCTAATTTTTTGGAAGCTTAGCGCGAAGAAAAAGCATTGGAAAAACTTGAGGAAGGACAAAAAAACATTCTGCCATGTACTTTTTTTGCGCTAGAAGATTCGATAAGCATGACCATTAGCCCAACAGTTTCTAGTAGATCTTTTTTATTTCTAGTGCAACACCTTCCTGTGATAAGTCAAGAATAATAGAAAAAATAGACGTGATGACTTCCGCAACTCCCGCGCTTTGCTCCCATCCTCGACCGTTCACGTATGGTGGCGACTGTTATTTTGGTGCGCGCTGGATAACATCTGCATGAATGCCACTCTCTTTCAGGAGTGCGACTGCAAGCGACAACAGGCCTTTTAATGTGATTGATAAACGTAAGGCACGCAGTATTATCGGGGAAAAAAGAAGCACAAGATTAATCACAATTGCTCAAAAAAGCGCGTCTTCAGCCGTCATGTTATAAAAGCCAAGTCTGCAATAAGCCTAACGGAGCAGCGACAGGTCATCAATCGATACCTTAACACCAGCAAAGCATAAAGTTTAAGATGAATAGCTCTTGGACATAGAATCGGGTGCCACTTTATTTACGACGTAGTCATAGAGTAAAAATATTGCGATCGGTAGGCCGATTGAGCGAGGTCGATATACTGAGTAGGTGAACTAGAGGGAAAGAGTTGTTGAAAAACTTTGTGGGGGGCCGTATGCCATGCTTCAAAAGACATTAGTTGAGCATACTAGCGTCGCAGTGGTGAATGTATTCAGTGATTAAGAAATCCCGCAAATGATTTTCGTAGTTTAGGTGCTGGGTTAATTTCCCGGTGCCGATTTAAATGCTTAAAATGTGAAAATGAAAAAGCTTGTGTGCAGTGTGGGCAAACTGCCAAGCTGGTGTCCTTGCCTGTTCTAGGAAAACAACTGAGGGGCACCAGCGTTATCCCAGAAATTGTGTTCGGAATATTCCATTAGGTTCATTGGATCTGACTAACGGTTCGATATGTCGGATGCAGATCTGGTTAAAATACAAAAGCAAGCAGCTCAACTCAATGAGGAATTTAAAGACATACATGAAAGGATGGCTGATGGCTAACAAATGTTTTTGTCCAGCTGAAGACAAATAAAATATATAGCAACACTGGAGAGCGTAATTTTCAGGCGGCCATTTGTCACAGTGTAAATAAGTAACTTCAGACTGTCACAGTTAAAACCAAACATAACAGAAAAAAAATAAACTTTGCAGCATAAGCGATAAGTCTGGTCATCAACTAGGACAAGGCAAAGGCTAATAAATTATGCCACCGTTCGTGAACACGAATCTCTATGGTGACCACAGCGAAAGAGACAGTGAGATGAAAGAGCAGCATTCCTATGGCTACTGAAATAATCATAGACGAAAGTTAGCGGTAAGATAATTGTAGAAGCGTGCATATTATATAAGTGGTTAAAAACAAGGCAAATGCAAATGTTTACAGGAAATCCCAATAACTGCGCATGGTACATGTGTGAAGTCAAAACGAAACGGTGCGTGAGGAGCAAAACCTGAAAGAAAAATTCCTGCAACAGAAGAATGCCTTGACGGGCAGTCGGTTGGCACGTGCTGGTACACCTATTTATCAATTTTATTTGGCTTGATTTCAACTATGAGAGCGTCTAAAATGATTTCTTCATCACGCGTGCATAGGCTGCCTGATGACCTCGTAGTCTAGTGCGGGTGTATGTTCCTCTAGTGTAATCTCTATCATGCAATAAACTAACCAGCCGAGTTGGAATTTTGACCTCATAACGATTAACATCACCGTTAGCGATCTGACATGTAATCTTGCCATCTACATATCAAACAAATACTATGCTTTTTTTCGCTCCCATACTGCAACAGTTTTTTGTGTATAATAAAAAAATCACTACCTGTTACTAAGAGAGGGATATCTCATTATTTATCGAGCTAAAATGAAGCGTAAATTATGAAGACAAGAACGACTGATGCATTTTCATACGTGTCAAAGTAAGCTACTCGATATACTAAGGCATTAAAATCCGCATCTCAATAGGACATTGACACATTCTGCTTTTCAATCCCTTGCAGCCATGCACGCAATCTATCTTTCATCGCAGTGATTCTCTTGAGCATACTTAACATCTGCTGACCACAGGGGGTTCTCAGGGATGATGTGGGGACTTTCTATTCATTCTTTTTCGCTCGTCGGGAAATAAAAGTGAGACATTCGCATATCACGTAGAGCAGAAAGCCATGTTTTTAAGGGCACAATTAGAAATTAGACCTTTGATTATTATCATGCCTTCATTATTATCTGCAACATTGGTTACATAAAAATCCTCAATCAGTGAAACGCTGTTGAACCCCGCGTATATAATGAAATTTTCACCGCTAATTTTAGTCTATTCGCTTAAAGTGTCAGCAGTCTTTTGAAGCCATATCTCTAATATGTTTTTCGCAAAAATTATGTGAACCCTAGTTTACTACGTGAATCCAAGCAAATGCTAAAGTGTAGAGCATTACAGTTCTCTTCAATCTGAAATTTTGCTTTTGGTGTTCAGACATTTATGTAAGTGTTACTTGTGTAGAGATGGAAGCCTGACCCCCAGGCGCGGGTTCATGTGGGTGTAGTAACGAGTCTAGGTACTGCTGCCCATCCAGACAGAAAATTTTATTGGACGTCCTTCGACGTTGCTGATTCCATTGTTTCCAAATGCAATTTCCGCAAGGCAGAGAGAGCAGATTGATCCATCACCGGTGATGAGGTTGGATCGACGCTACGTTTAAACTAATCTGCTATCGCTGTTATCTTGTTTTCTAGGCTGCTTCTACCGCTTCGGCGCTTACAAGAAGTAACTACGTGAGGCACGTGCTTTTGTTGTTTCCCCGCTGTTGTCTGGCAAGGTAACTACGACTCGAGACCTCGTTGATGCTCCCGTCTGCTGTTATCCGTTAATGCATTTCGGTAGCTTTCCCTCAAAGATGTGCATAGGCTGTGCCTATATATTACTTTTTGGAAAGAGGCTGAACGTTATTCTTTTACGCAGAGTTTTCTCAGTTGACGGGCATCACTGACGGGCTCTCCGCGGAGGCGAAAAATGCCCAGAGTGGCCAAGGAACCGTTCTTCTTTTCGCTAAGAACTCTTGCCCTCCGTACAGCCGAGCCGGAAAGTCCTGCCTTCGGCATCACTGCCAAGACAAGTTTCCTGAGAGTGGTCGGCTCCTCTAGTGAGACCAACAGGAAAATCGCTTGGGACTCCCCTGCGAATGCGAATAAACTGCTTCATTAGTTTCCTTTGCAAAACAAGGAGACCTGATGGACGAGAAGTCTCAACACTGATCGAAGCTCAAAAAGACGCCCCTTGCTTCTGCGTGCATTTTGCGAGGTCTAGTGCTGCAGAAAAATTAACAGCGCATTCGTGGAGTGTTAGCTGGCACGAATTGAAAACTAACAATAAATAACGACAAGAGGGGCTACCCACTGGAAAACTAGCCCTTCTGAGGCAAGTTAATGGCGCATGTTCAAGGTTTCAGCTCCGTGTGAAGAAAGCACCAGCGGTCCTTTTTTTAATTCTGCAAATATTGTGAGCCCCTTATGCGCCTTCGTCGCCGTCACCTCTCTGGCTGCGACTTCATTGTCTTTCACCTGTAAATTCTCGTTGTCATCGCTTGGGGCTCATCCTGATAAATATCCAGGATGATGCCACCGTGGTAAAGAAAAACAAAATTTATTTCTAAAGTATACGGAATTTAACCCGGAGTTTTTTGACTGCGAGGCGAGCACATAAACCACTGACCACATTTTGTTTCTTTATCACCTAACCACACTAATGAAAGTTGTTACAGGAGCAGTGGAAGAAATACCAATACAACAATATTCAATCTCAGTCTCTGTTAAAGCTGCGGTGCTATTAAAAAGTGTCAAATTTGCCAGATCACTGAACACTGGAATCCATACAGCTTGCTAATAAAACTGCGTTGCTTCGCAGCGAACAAAGGTGAACCGAGCATTGGGTTTCTTTACTACTGTATGCTAATAACTACACGTATCATTAGAAAAGAAGCTAAAAAAGTTTTAAATATATAAAAATATAATTAAGCAGCAATGCATTACCATTCAAAGCACGTAATTAATTGTAAGTGCCTTCCGTAATTTTTTATCACACTTATGTGCACATATTTTTTGTGTTATAGATGTTCAGCAGGTCGCTAATGGAGGAGAGGACAATTATTATACGTATTTGCTTTGCAGCGATAGCTGTTAGCGCCCGTCCCTGACTTTCTCGTCGCCGTCAGCGTAACCGGTCAGTATGCCGGTCAACCTGGGTCGCATAAGCCTACGAGTGGCTCTGTTTGGAACACCCGCCTGCCAGTGCAGGGGTGCATCACTTTATCATGACACATGTGGTCTCGGGACTAAACACCTAAACATCTATCGCTGAATGTCGCGTTACATAGTCGTAGCCGTCCTGTTAGTTGTTTTTTTTTTGTTGTTGTGGGGTTCAATTCGGCACGAAATTTCTCCCACTTTCCCGGGTCACTAAACAGGCTTCCTCACCTTTATTCAACACTGTGCATGTCTCACGAGTCAATTTGGGCATCTTAAGCTCTATTACCATCCACTCGAGGCATGCTAGTTCCATCAGCACCATGGGCAAACCACCCTCAGATTGAGGTCTCACTGGTAAACATTTCAGGCTCTTCTTGCAGGAGCGGAGCCTCGCAAGGCCAAGAACAATTATAATCAGCAATATAAGCAAACTCGCCGGTCTCCTCACCGCATTCGTCAGTAGCATCATAGTGTAATGTGAAGAACTTGCGCTTGCGGGTTCCTGTACTAGATGTTTGCATCTGCTGCAGCAGAGTGCGAAGTAGTGTTCCATTCCGGGCGTTTCTTAAAGTGATCTAATGAAAAATAGTAGGCTTTTGTCACGGATCTCCTCAAAGAACAGTCGAACCGAAAGATTGGACTAGGTGACAGGTGTACCCACACAGGCGTGCATTTATTACACCCTACGTGACACACATATTACCAAACAAAACTGACAAACTAACAACTAACACAAACAACAAAGGCAGCAAATACACACGACCCGGGAACACTGCTACCAGCGTCTATACTGGCGTTCTACTGTTAGCGGTCGGCGTTCGTGCTCTCGGTTGGTTCGGTGCGGCTGCGGCGTTGTATGGGTCCAGTAGCCGGCGTCGAGATGGCGTTCGACGTGCTGCGGCTGGCGTCGCTGGCGGTGTCTTAGGCTGCGTCGTACAAGGTCCCGGTCTAAGAGCCCGTGGAGGGGATGCCGGTGTTGTTGGCGTTGCGGGCACCACCCGGATGGGTGTCAACAGCGCTGGAGACACCCCTCGCCGTAGCAGGCGGTAGCGTCCTTAGTTAACTCCCGGGAACGGCCTCAAGAACGGCAGGAAGCCCACGATGCGGAGCCGTAGAACGCGAGCTCACCGGAGCAGTAGCCGGCGTCGCTCTCTTCCAGCCGAAGCGTCCCTGACCCGCCGGAGCCTCCACTTCTCTGTTCTTCCCCCCCCCCCCCCCCCCCCCCCCGTTGCACACGCTCTCCCTCGCGCTTTTATACTTTTATAGCCTTCGCGTTAGTCCACGTAAGCCTTGTCGTCGTCCTCTTCTTCATCTCCTCTCCACCAATCATCTTTCTCCATCTCTCACCGAGTGCTTCTTCTTCATCTTCTTTAGTCTTCGTTTAATCCGCGTCATCCTTATCGTCAACCTCGTTGTCTTCTTCAAGCTCTTTCGTTCATAATTTTATATTAGACTCCCAATTATATGTGACACCGTTTCGTCTGTCCTCAGCCATCATACAAAACGATCTTTTGCCGTCTCCCTCTGGTGTTAGCGGGGAATATTAAATCAGCTTTCGTGGATTACTTTGCTCGTTTTTGAGAACACAACAGAGCCGCACCCTCGGGATACAAATGTGGCGGTTTTCAGAGATGGTTATTAACAAAAATACGCGTGTGGACTGCAGGAGGAAAGTTTTCAGACGCAGTGTTCCAGGTTAGAAATATTTCATTTACAAGATATTTTTTTTGTTTCGCGAGATTTTTTGGGTAGTCTGTGAATGACGCCCTAATTTCTCATTCATGAACTAGCTATCAAGCGATACCTTCATATGTTCAGCAATCAGTCAACTTCACGAAGGAGTACTTCGACGTGAACTATTGTTATTTCGAGAAAGGTATGTGCTAAAATAGGGCCTGTATTACGAAGGTGGCCATGAAACTTGAAAAATTAAAAATCAAAACAAACACTACCAATATTAATTGGTTTTTTTGGGGAAAGGAAATGGCGCAGTATCTGTCTCATATATCGTTGGAGACCTGAACCGCGCCGTAAGGGAAGGGATAAGAGAGGGAGTGAAAGAAGAAAGGAAGAATTAGGTCCGCATAAGAGAGGGAGTGAAAGAAGAAAGGAAGAATTAGGTGCCGTAGTGGAGGGCTCCGGAGTAATTTCGACCACCTGGGGATCTTTAACGTGCACTGACATCGCACAGCACACGGGCGCCTTAGCGTTTTTCCTCCATAAAAACGCAGCCGCCGCGGTCGGGTTCGAACCCGGGAACTCCGGATCAGTTGTCGAGCGCCTAACCACTGAGCCACCGCGGCGGGTAACACTACCAAAGCAAGCTCACGGCTTTTGAAATGTGCAGCAGTGAGCAACGTGTAGCCACGCTTAAGAGCATGCCAATAGTTCGTAGAGACTTATGTGTCGTAAGTAGTCTCCACCCTTGAACGTAAAGAACATTTATTCATAGCAGCCTGTACTCAATGAGCGGTTCTGAGAGTATTCACGCCGTTCTGATCCAGGCGCTCTCTCCTACTTGGGTGCTTTTACGCGCCAGTTAGCACTGGACCTAGAATCTTGTAGATTGCATGAAACTTTTTTTATGTGTTCACTTTTGGCCTAGAATGGAAGAAGAGTCTCTTTAGCGAGTTTAGGATTCGCGTTATTGAGCAAAAAAAAGGCGCCCTGGGGCAGACCCTGACTCAGCATAAATGGGAAGGAAGCAGTTCGGCTTCGGAGTGTTTATTCGCTTGATTAGGTGCGTGAACGCCGCTGTGGTCTTGACAAACCAGCTATACCATGAAAGAATAACGAAAATTTTAAGAATGACAGAGCGTCCTAAGCGAGTGAAATCATATCGAAGCTTTGGGAAGCCGTACGGCCAAGCGAGCTGTATTTTGCTAAATGCGTATTGATTTAACGTTTTCTTTTGAAAATACTCTGAGCTAACTTTCTAAATTTTAGTGCCCGGACTAGGGCATACACAAGGAAGTTCTCGACTACTTTGAAAAATATAGGGCTCAAATGGTTGCACGTAGGTACCATTTGCGTAGCCTTTTCACGGTCCGCTAAATAACAAACCTGCCTTGTGCCAGAGGGGAAACGTGAGCACGCCAAGACGAGTCTCAGCAAAAAAAAAAGTGCTTTTCTACGGAGTGCATTCCTCGACGGCGCTTTTTGGGTGTGTTTGCGGCCGGCTACGATTTCCGTGGCACGCCAAGCTGTGCGCGTATTCACGGAGCCAAACAGCGTATTCTTCAGTGGAATCGCTTCAGCTTCCGTATTATGGATATGCGTCTTCTTGCGCGATCTCCATCAGAAAGAAAAACTGAGCCCCTACCGCACGACAACTTTATTTAAACCGATCTTTCTGATTTCTCTCTTCTGTCTAGTTCACCACGGCCAGGTCGATATTCCGGGGTCATGTTGCCAATGACTCGAACCAGGAATGTCAACTTCGTTGCTGCCTGTTCCCAGTACGTGGGAAGCCACATTTGGAGAGCGCCGTTAGCTCGGTTGATGTAAACAGCGCCACGCCAATGTACCCTTTGACCGTAGATGGTGGTCCGGAATTCTCGCCCGCGTTTACGCTGTGCGACGTTTGAGCCTAAGTGAAATGTGGGGAACCAAGGACTGTCTTCTGTTTATACTGGAAAAGGCCCGACATCTGTAAGTTGTCATTCGTCCTGAATGCGCAACGTGTAAAGTTCGTCAATAAGGCTCAAGCTTTCCTCGAAACTTCCTGACTCTGCTTTCTCATGCACGGAACCAAGCTGGAGACGCCAATGTTGACGCCAATCAGGTCACAACAGTTTGCACTGGGTGCGTAGTTAGCGCCAGCAGCTATTATAGTGCAAATGTTTTATTTCGCTGGTTTTTCAAAGGGCAGTAATTAAAACTGCCTAAATGGTAACCTGGCGCCAACATTCGTGCCATTACAGTTCTAGACGATATGCAAATCCTAAATTAAAAATAAATTTCTCAAGGCAATGTTTATGTAGTTTGATATGTGGTCTGTGTTTATTATTTGACTTCCAAAACAAGAAAATGCATCAGCGACGTGATAATCAGCTGGCCGATGTTCGTTTCACTGCGCTAAAGCACTCTGTTTACGGGGGTCTAACCTCCCAAAGCGACTCAGGCTATCAGGGGCGCCGTATTGAAGGAATCCGCAAATTTCGACCACCTGGAATTCTTTAACGTGCACTGACCCCGCACAGTGGACGGCCCTCTAGAATTTCTCCTCCATTGAAATTTGACCGCCGCCACAGGTATCGAAGCAGCGTCTTTTGGGTCACCACCGGAACGCCATAAGCACTGATCCTGCGCGCCGCCTAAAGCACTCTGTGTCAAAACATTGATACTGTTGGCCAGGAAACCTGCACAGAGCAGTTGGTTTTGGCTCCTGTTTAATCACTCCGGCGAATGGAAACATTTTCACATTATGCCAAAATTAGACAACTTCACTCTTAACTTCACAGGTCAAAAGCAATCTGTCTATGTAACATTACTGATGAGCTGAATTGTAAGGTGCTATTTTCTTACGGTAATTGAGCGCGTACCGCGACTGTGTCGTGCAGAGAAGAATGAAGTGAAACTGGTAAATACAATGCATATTGAAACTATGATATCAGTAGAAGCTGCTGATGCCTGAAAACTGAGTTTTGCGGTATTATTTTAGGTTGTCTATGAGGATCGCTACAAGCATGTCTGCACAATCAAGGCTCCGTTCGGGCAATCTAGCTGGTGGGAAAATGTTTCCTTGCAGCTGTGTAAAAATAACTCAATTTCCTGCAGCCGAAGGGAAGTATGCGGTCTGGTGAGATCACTTCCCTCTAGTCAATTAATGAATTTTATGAATTATGGCGCATTTTTCTCCATGATTGAAAAACTCAGCCATTTCAAGTTATTCCTATCTAGAATATTAAGTGGAACATAGAATTCGAGGTAGCTCAAGCTATTTTCCTTAAAAAAATGCTGTAGCAGTAAACCTTTTCAAGTGGCGTCTACTCTGCTACTAACGACCTCATTTTTTAAATATTCTGCGGAAACTAACTCAAATTTTTGGTGGTCAAAATGACACCTCCAGTATTTACAATTGTAAGAAATAAAAGCAGAGCAAAGGAGTCAAGGTACGTGCGTTATGTTTCCAAGCATAGAGTAAGAAGTTATAAGTAGCCGTCAGCACCCTAATTGCGCTATTTTAAAACGAAATTTTTAGGCACTTCAGGGCCAAAATTAAGAAGGTCGTGTAGCCCAGCTATTTCATCTTGTGGAATCCTGGGTGTTTGCACCTAAGTAGAGATTTATACCCCGAAATTTTCTCTAAATTCCTTTGAAGTCGCATGCATGAAAACGAACATCGACGCGAAGGTATTTTGGAGGTGGCGCAGCCACGCTGTGTTGTGGTTCATCGGTTTCGCTCATATGGAGCGAAGACTTATCATCTTAACCCGGCACATTGCGTTTTAGGATGACATGCATCTAACCGGTGAGACAATGTGTAGATTTTTACCACTTATCCTCATCGTCTTCCTTTCGTAATTTGTGTTTTCCGTAATTTTGTGAAGCAGTTTGACGTTACTAATTGCAGAGCCCTTCAATGCTCGTAATGGCGCTGAAACTCTCGCCCAAGGTTGGTTTGAGGACAAAATTGGCCGCTAGAGGCACCACCACCGACCGGAGAGCCGCGAGCACTCATATGGATCGGGAAGCCGGAAGAACTGGTCTATAATCCACATGCGCGCAAAATGGGCATCGCGACTAAAGAGCTAAAATATTACCAGGGGCTTACGGAACTTAGATGCAACTATGGCGAAAGCATTGCAATTCTATTCCGAGTTTATTCAAATTTTATTGCAATTTTGTTCTAATTCTATTGAAGTTTCTCATGACAGTGTCAATTATATTCCAATTTTATTCTCGGTTCTATTCCACTGTATTTGGTGCAGTTTTAAGTACTAATACTCAATATTACTGGTTAGCATTCATTTTATCGCCTGTGATGATTTGGCAGTGTTTCGACCACTCCTGACTTTCTAAAGCCGCCACTTTTTTGGCGACGCCGGGTTTTCGTGCTGATGAGGCTATAATGCTTGCACATTATTAATTAATTTTTTGTTCTAAGGATAACAATAAACTTTTCCTTGTACTGTGGAACAATTTAGGTACGAAACAATTGAAGTACGAGAAGACCTTTCGGGATTGAATCTTGTTTCTTTTTAAATATCATGAAATGTTTTTTTTGGCACTATGCACTCTGGCTGATATGCCTTGGACTAAAATATGCTAACGTAGTCCTGGAAGTTTAGCTCATTTATGTAGCAAGTTGAGGCTGTCAATCGAATAAATATTGTTTTTTTATAGAATACGTTTTCTTTGAAGCACACAATCAAAACTAAGCAGGATCTGTTTCCGAATCATGCATTTTATTGCTTGTTTTTTACTGCCTGTTTCACGGAGAACGCAGAAATGTAAGTGAAACACCAGCGGCTTCGGTTGACTCTTTTTAGGCTGCATTGATACAAATCTTTATTCTTCCAAACAGGAACAGCTCTGGCAAGAAAAGAGTTGTTTTATGCTAAAGGCGGTTTCACTCAATAAATATGAAAAATAATTTAGAAAATTTTTGAGACACAAGCGAAGCGCAATAATTGTTGAATCTCCCACAGGAATAAATTTCAACAGGTTGCCCATGGAATTATGTGATTCTATCGATATGTATTTCCTTTTTTGCATTTTCTGCCGTTTAACATCTCCTTATTCTTTCGAGATCAACTAAATGATTTCGATAACCTGTAACATGCAGCAGTGCGCCATACGTTACCACGTATAGAGTTTGTGCTTTTGAAGATACGGGTTGTATTTATTGTTTACCAGGTGGACTTGAATGTGTATTGTTATTCAAGTGTCCTCTGCGTTACAACACAATTGCAGTGCCGCGAAATCAGGACACGTCAGTGTTGCGGACTTGTGCAAATGCAACAGGGTCTGAGGCAAGTGCAAGGACTAAATTGGATGCAAAATTTCGTAAAATATTGTGGGCATCATTGTTCATAACTCAAGGCATCATCCGACCTCGGCCAAAGCGCGGTGGTTCACTATTCGGCACGCGATAAAAAACTGGCAGCCCATGGCCTCTTTCTGCTCACTGCTGTCAAAGCTTGTCAACTACAGTGTCGTTGGCTGTTTATTCATTAGCACCTGTCTAAACGAAGGAAGAGCTTCCAAGCTACTAGAACGGAAGTGACATTCTTTTAGAGACTAGTTAGACCCACATTTGCTCCCTTGATTCGCGAAAATTGAGCTGGCAGTCAGATTTAGCGAAAAATATTTGAAACAGCTTTCGGCCTGCCTTCAATACGGACGCTTTTCAGACTTTCAAATATTGAGATTGCGGCCTAGAGCGCGTATTGCCATTAAAACTGCCCAAAGATATAAAATAGACCAGACGATTCCAAAAATATTCTATAATCGTAAGACGCTGCGAAAACACGTCGTTCACTTTCACGTAGCCTACTGATTCTCTGACTCCCCGCCCATTAAAAAAAAGCAGATCTGGATGAGCTCTTCTGCGTGCCAAAATTTCTGTATGTGGCATTCACCACTTTTTTGCGGGCCTATGCGAGATAAGTAAGGAAGGCAAGAGGAGGTATACAGCGCATTTCATTACAGCTGAGTTTATATTAATAGAACTTACCGTGAACGGCACATAAACAATGCCTGAATCGCTTACGCACCAACGCTGGCTAACGACACTACCTTCCATATTTCCGTTACGCAAGCATCTATTCGGGAATACCAATCCGAAGTCAGATTTTCTGATACCGTTAGGAGCCGGAGTGGTGCGGCCGTCACATTGGGGCGCATAGCGCTCCAGCTGGCGCAGTTCCCTGCAGGGGAGAAAATGCACATCGCGGTTATGCGGCTAATAGCCTACCCCTTGCGCAAGATGCATCGTTGCAGTGACAGTCGTTAAAGAGCCCTGTTTGAATTTTTCCTTCTCATTCAACGTGTTTTTGCACACACCTAATGCTCCTTATGACGTAAATCTACCGATGAGGGCTTTTATTAGCACTTGAGATTGCCTTTCAATACAGAAAAATGCTGCCATATCTCTTCCGCAGCACTTCGGCCATGGCCAAAGCTTACCGCTCGCTTCTTTGGCAAATCGACCGCAGAACAATCTTGGGAGACTGTCTCCGCTGTTTGACGGGATTGTGCCGATGGGCAGATACGCCACCGAGGGTTCATGTTTCGAGGTTTGTCACATTATTTCATTGTTTTTGCGCAAACACAGGACTCGGCATCCCAAACTGAACTACCCAGATGCAGATTGTGACACACTCTTTCCAGCTTCTTGTAACAGTTTCTTTTTGCGCACATTACGCACACAGCATTTGCTTCCCGAGTGCATAATACGATTGTTGTGAGAGTACCAACTCGTGCCACCCGCTGCCAAGTCTCTCCCATTATTTCGTTTTGTCTACTCATCTGCACTGCTGCATGTTTAAAATGTCAACCTATCACGGGTCAGCACGTCTGAACACCCTGTGCATAGTGCATCTCTGCAGACGCCTATCGACCTTTAACGGGCAGCTAATACTCAAAAACAATAAGGGCGGTATTGAATAGGCTTCAGCAAAAATCCACTTCATCAATAAGGATCAAAGCTCATGAACGTTAAAAACGAGTACGCATGCATTTACTACCTTAAATACTTACCTCCAAGAATGCATGAGCCTGTCAGGTGGTTCCGCGAACGTTAGCGCAGTGTAGTAGTACCTCGTGCTGAGGTGAGAATTCTTTTATGCATGTAATACCACTATGCATGTAATAAACGAGCTACCCTACCACATTTCTTCCAGTGGGACAATGCACGCATCGTTTGTAAACCAAATATGTAAGCCTTCCCATAGTTCGGCTGTTGTTTCGAGGCATGAGGATGAAATCAACAAAGCACATACTGTTTCTACGGATTCTAAACATAAACTTACACATCATTTTTGAGCGAGAATAGTTTTGTGTTAACGCATTCATGAGCTTCTCCTGAAATCCTTTTATTCCTGCCATGAAGTCATGAAAATAAAACATTGTCTGCGTGCCATGCGCATGTCGCCTGTCATTCTGTCCCTTAGACGTGCACTGTCACAAGGATCCACAGTAAAGGAACGACTCTTGCAAAAGGGCCCTAAGTCTGTGGGCAGGAAAATCTCATTATGCAGCCCTGCACAGATAGGCGCTGCTGACAGCGCAATTTGGCTTCCTAATTACGGAAAGAAGACCTGCCCCAAACGGGACGCTAAGAATCTTTAGTAGAAGAAAGTGCCCGTGTGCGTCAGCGCTTCTCCCTCGTGGGTGTCAGGTCTCTTCTTGGGGTCCACTTTGAGAGTGCAAACGAACGAAAATTAATGCCTACGCCTGACGCTCGTTGTCACCTCTATCGGCGTCAAGAAGACGTTTACAATAGCACCTCTATTTGTTTTACAAAGAAATATTTTGGACTAATAAAAACAGTGAAATGCAGATAGATATACAAATATTGTGAAAAGTCACAATTAGTTCATGCTAAAGAATCCCAACTACAATCCGCTTTAATATTCATGGCCGGATTTTTCTGAATTAAAGTGCGTTTACGTTAATTTCACAGTCATTATCGAAAATAAAAACCGCTGCTTGTCAATGGACTAACCAAGAGCTCTTAACCTTAGCGAATGTACATACAGCCATATTTAATGAAGAACATGCGGACAAAAGGATGGCTTCAGTCGAGAATAGACCACTGAGTGGTCGTCCCATTATCATGACCTTGGATAGTTTGAATCGCTGGCACACAGCTATCTGTGGAACCAGTTTACCTTCATAGGTGGCGAACAGTTCGAGAATAGTCATTTTCTTTTCCTTCCCTATGGATGTTAAAAAAGGAATATACGAATAATTCTTGCTGGGAAGCTCCGTACTATGAGTGGGAGAAAAATTCGCGTATTATTGAATTCCAGTAAGAATATGTGATATATGATGTACAGGTCTGAATATGTCAAAACTCCATTTCTGCTGTGAAAGAGATGCCGGTGGAAAGCTTCGCTTTAATTTCAAACACCATGAAACGAGACCATGTTTGCAGTTTTCCTGCGTCAAAATGCGGCCGCTCACGCTGGAATTCAATCTCTCTTTGGCTGCTGGATCCGAACACATACGACGATGAATCAAGCAGAGGAGGTGATAACGCATACTTTAATAATGCTTGCACGAAAAAAGTGGACTCGTTGGATTGTCATCGTAATGACACTGAAATGGTGATGGTTTCTAACAGACAGTGGCTCACGTGCGCAAACTACAGTCAGGAGACATTTATGGTACGTGGTACTTATGCTTTTGTTCCATTTACCCGAAACTTTCATTAGATTGTTTTGTGTTTCTTGAAGTGAAGCTCGCCTTTTGCACTATCGTCGCGCCTTCAAAGCGTCTAAAAATAAAGCACAAAACGCAGAGATCTCGGCTTCATAGCGTGGCCTTCTAAACCTGATGCGCCTCTGTGCCGAGAGCTTGCTGTAAAATAGAGACATATCATAAGTCCTTTAATAAGCCATGTCAGAGTGAAACACAAATGTGCTTTTGCCGGACCCTACACATTTCACCCCTAATCCGAACTAGGGCGCTGAAGTAAAGCGCGTAATACCGTTAATTTTATAACCGCAAAGCATTGGTCGCGATTTTTTATATCGTTTTGTGGCGCAGTAATTTATGCTCAGTATCTCTTTCCATTGGCGGAATAATGAATCGTGAGGAAATATTGAGTTCAGTTAGTTGTGTGTAAGGAATGAGAACCAATGTTATGCATAGAATCTTGATGATAGAATAGTATAACCACAATAGCTTATACTCACCACGTGATGTGTTGAGTGTAGAAGACTGCCCACTGTTGAAAAAGAAAGGGCAGAGAGTGAGAGGTTGGTATTTCATCAATGTAACTTCATCTTTCGCGGAGCAGAGAGAAAACTGACCGATTTTTTGTAGTCTCACTGTGTTTGCAGTCATATATTCCTACGTTCATGAGGACATTTACAATAATTTAGCGTCTTGGTGTCAGCAAAGTGGACTGGTGATTGAATTGCATTACTTGAGTAGCTCTTTCAGCTAGCGATTTCTGAGAGATATGAATATAGAGTGATTCAGAAAGATTAAAAACATTAAGATAATCGCTGCGATAGGACTGATTTAAAGATAAGTTACACGCCTTCTACATTGGGCCGGACAGTCGGCTGAACATCGCCACTTTTTAACTGTCTCCTGCCTACCACTGAAGTAAAAATGGGCTCTCAGCGGCGTCAGTCAGAGCAAGTAAGTGTATCGCCGCAATGCAATCACTCTAATCTCAACTCATAAGGCTCAGACAGGCGTGTATGGGCTGTGAATAACCAGCCAGCCTGCGGCTAGCATTAGCAGGTAACAATTTTCGTGATATCCACTGCTCAGAGCATGCATCCGGGAATTGCAGGCGACAGGCATAGGAGAATATAGCGCAAATTACGACTGACGAGGCGGAATGCGCGAGCTGCGAGGGAGGCTGGTGCGTTCAGATGATGATTGCCTGAGGGCAGCAATTTTCTCTGGATGGCCAGCAATGTACGCAGCCCAGTATGGAGTTGACGGATAGTTTCATTTTCCACGGAGGTGACTCTTGGATGGCATCGAGTGTTAAAGTCTTTGGAATAACTTTGACGATGTTTATGCGAGTATATATTGCAACGAAATGGCAACGCTACTCATTAATATAGCAGTATTCGATCAAAAGCGTTTTATTCTTCACTTCAGGAGACCACATTCTTCATGAATGCATTTATCAAAGCGGTACACTATCCGCTGCAAGCACTGCCAATACTGCATGATTTCGTACTTTCAAGAGTAGAGACGCTCATGGGTCCATTTGTCGCATGCAATAGTGTTCTGGCTGAATAAGACTACGTTACGCTCCAGCACATCACCTAAGCCGGAGCAGAATTGATACGGTCACATCAGGAGCAAAAGCCGGTGCCACACTGGCCTGCTCTCGCCTGGCTGAGCGGTCTTTACTAAAATATATTAGTATATTCATTTATAGATGTCAATTAATGACATAAGTCGGTGTCAGGCCACCACAAATGTACTTTAACAGGACCTGCTCAGCCAAGCGGGAGCAGGACACTGCGCCTCTGCATTCGGTCATGAAGCCATCGAGCCTAACGTGCTGGCACTTGGCAAGCGTGATGAGTCGTATCATCGTCTTCTTTTGCCGGTCCACCACGGCACGCTACAAATTGATTGATATTAGGAGCGTCCCTTTTGAAGGAGCTGTTAACGGGTACCACCGTGATCGGTCTTTGTTTATTGCTTGACCAATATATTCCACCTTGCCCCAAATGAAGGGACGATCAGACGCCTGGTGCGACCACTCAATGAAAGACGTGGTATTCATCGGCGATGATTACTTTGTGGTTTTGCTGGTCTGAATGCTTTAGTTCTGAGCGAAGCATCAGAACGCATAGAATTATTCTTGAAATTGGGAGGGGTGAGTGAGCAGCCCCCTTCCTAGAGGGATGAAGACGTGGCAGAAGGATGGTGCACCTTGAGGGAAGCTGGCTTCCTCAATGAGCCTTTAAATTCCATCTCCCTGTCGCTCTTTCGCTCCGCTGCTGCGTGGGCTTCAAGGGGATGCACTGCAAGAGCAAACAAAAGAACTAAGCCACGAGGCATTCCTCCCACCTAATAGAAGCATCGACCCCTACAAAACGAAGACTGGAAAAATAAGCACTGAGAAGACGTAAACACAGAGTGTAAACACAAGGCGCCCATTAGCGCCCACACCATCCACAACCTCTGAGTGCGAACGTCGCCGCTGGTACGTTCTATCTGCATAGGAGGCAACCCTGTAGTTAAATTCTCCGATTTATTGAAGAAGCTTGTACGGGACGCGGTGCGGCGCCCTTGTGAAGCGTCGAGTTGGATGGGTACGTAATTATTGTGCATCTGGAGGGTGAAGGTGGGTGGAGGTGAGTTGAACGTTGGGTCTATTATGAAGATGGGTAGGTTGGCAGAGCGGTAGGGAGCTTAGTGCCGGGAGAGTGCTTCTGGGGGGTGTGGGGAATGGCGGAGGTTTTTCTTCAACAGAAATGGGTTCCCGAGAGAGTGGGGCGCAGTGGAGTAGCATTACTTTTGCAGTAAAATATCTCTGGTACTTGTAAGTCTGTGAGGCCTTCAGGGAGCACTGTCGAGGAGGCACCTCCAGACCCAGCCAGTAATTATGCACCTCCATTCTTCCGGCCTTACCCACCATCCAACCAAAGGCTCCCTCAGTAAGCCGCACCTGCCACCTGCACCTGTACTTCCACATGTGGGTGGGTCACGACAGCGAGAGTCCATTGATTATCTTTAATTGTAAATAACACTTTATTCCAGCAGGCTCACTTTCGCAAGAAAAAATTAACTAAGCAAATAAACTAAGAAAAGTTTCGGCTGAAAATCTTTCGCTGCTCCGTGATTGATGATTGACCCAGAGGTCAAGACAATAAGCCTGAAGCTCCTTTGGTTGCCCTCAAAAATAGACAAAGTATAATAAAATGAAAAATGGGGATAGTTGGTTGTACATATTGAAATGAGGGCGTCTGATATGTATAGATACGAGACTTGCTTATATATTACCGCATGGCGTCCTCAGGCATGGTTGATAAATTAAAGGCTTCATAAATGCAGCACAGGCAGGTGCTTGACCTTGATGCCGCGGCAAAACCCGCTGAAGACATAGCTACCAGCCATATTCAGAATTTCTCTGAATTCCGCGCCTAATTTTCATTCTAGATTGGCCACTTTAATATATGTGTTACCACAGATTGGGATTGGTGAGTTTCCATCAGTTTCATTTGCTTGCGAGACCAATCACACCAGCTTAAACGTGGGTACTTTTATGTTTTTCCGTTGCTGTACCGAACCTCACTGTTTCCTATAATTTTTATTTTTCGTCTTACAAATGTTTATTTTGCTGTTTCTGTCTCACTATTTCGTTTTTGTGCTGAGTATTTGTCTGCCATGTCTATAATATTTCATATAAATGCTACATTTTTAGGCTATTCTCAGTGCGAATGTACCGGTCGCTATATTTTGACCTGCATGGACAGGACATAGGTCCCCGAGTGCGCAAGGTATTACTCTCGCACCATACTCGATGAATTTCTTATATGACATGCATACTAATAGTCGCCATAAACACTTGGCTTCAGAAAGGAAGTGCCGTCCGCGAGCTCAAGTCTTTTTGATACTATTCAGAGTATGGAACGCTGCTTATTGTCTTACTTACAAAGATGGTGTGTTCTTCTGGGGTGTTCTTCGAGGGGCATTAAACGTGCGTGTCTTTACTAATGCGCCTGCTGGTTTTTAGGCTGGTTTTCGAACAGCAAACATGACGAAGAACTCAGAGAAATAAGGGGAAACCAGACTTCGCTTTCTTGTATCATTTCCATGTACACTTATTCATCATACTCGTATATTGGGCTTTAGTAACTCCCGGAATTTCCGGTATTTGCTTCTAGTTTGCATGGCTGACCATACCTGCTCCACAGCCCTGAACATCAAACATTGTCGTGCAAATTGTGAACGTTTGCTACATTACACAGTTTTCTTATACCCATGGGAACTGCTCTGTAGGAGAAGAGGAGGCGTTACATAAATCTTAATCGGCAGCGCTTACAAGAGCATGTCAAAGATATGAACGTCTTTGCGCACTATCTTAGTGCACTCTTCAGTTTGTCAATTATTAAAAATTGAAAATTTGCCGTCCATTTAGGGGTCTTCGGCAGTGGTAGCCGGAATGTGAAACTTGTTGCCGATATAACGGAAAGCTGGGTATTGTACTTCACAACACTGTAATAATGAAAAGCTGGAGATTATTTTTTATTAGACTCATATATATACTATGAAATACTCGTGTGCTGGACCATCATTCCGAGTCTGCTGCCTTATGCAGATTATTCTTTTGCAGTGCGGTTGCATATCTGCTTGATGTCTCTGACCAAACTCCTTCGAAATGTCTACGACCATTGGTCTAATAATGTTATGCATGGAAAACTTTATAACCGGTACAAAAGAAGCACTAATGCACACTAGCGCCGTTGGATGAAGCTTTCTGCTCTCCCCTATGAATTTATATGAAAGAAGGGAGTCGCTATTAAATTGCCAAGAACGCTTTGGATTCGCTTTCCTAGAAATTGGATAATATGGTTGAGGTGACGCCCTGTTGTGTGCCATGTGAAAGATATATTAATTCGTTTTAATGCTCTCTGAAATCTTCTCATACAGCTGCACTGCTCTGAAGCACGAAGAATTTCTACTGAAGTGTCATTTGCCCCTAAATTCGCACTCGTTTCTGCCAGAATTTAGTACATAGGTAATGGCTTCTCCACGACTGCTGTCTGAAGGAAAAAAAATCAAAGCAAGAAAAAAATAAAAGTTGGCCATTTCATGCAGAAAAGTAGAAATGTTCCATCAAAATCTTGGTGTGGGCTACCCGGTGGTTCTTACGTAAAAGTAGTGACGAGAAAAAAACGGTGACAGAAGAGGAAGACAAAAAAACAGGACTGGCTCTGTCCCGTTGTTTGTGTCTTCGTCTTCTGTCCCTGTTTTTGCGCTGCACTACTTTCACATAAATGCTCCTATCGGTCAATAGCTAACCAGAAATCATGGTAAAACGGCGCCAGTTTAGCTTCTATATTGGCCCCAATAAACGCCGCAAATGGATGTAGTCGTGCTGCCGCAGGCAGACATAAAGAGTGCAAGCGGGGAGCAAACGCTCCGGTGCCGGATTTACGACCACGTATTGCAAAGAGGACGCTGAAAGCTAAGTGCCGAATTGGCTGTATAAGGCAATGCATCGCTAGCAAGACGCGGCAGCGGAGGCTTTCTTTTTTTTTCTATTAACGGCGCCCTGAGTGGGCATATAGAAAAGCATGCCAGGAGTAAAGTAACACGTGCACCCTGGTCGCACCATAAAGAATGGACGTGAGAAAGAAGCTCAATCGGGGACCAACTTGCGCGAGCATGTCTGGCCATTGCCCCTGTAGCTTCGAGCCTCGTGCGACACTTGTGTACATAGTAAAGAGGAGGGTCCCCCGTTAAGGAGCCAGGTGGGGCCAAAGAGGCGCTGAACGCGTGAATATTTCAGGGACTGCGCATAGCTCTCACTAACAGGGAAGAAACCAGCGGACGTGCTACCATTAGCGTAAGCAGAAACATCGACTTCAGAGATTGACCGCTGGAGAGAAGGCATAGAGCTGGTTTCGTGCTCTAAAAAACAAGAAACCGTCGTGGTGGCTCAGTGGTAGTGGTACGCGGCTGTTGACCTGAAAGATGTGGGTTCGATCCGGGCCGCGTTGGTCGCAATTTGATGGAGGTGAAATGCTAGAGCCCTTTGTGCTCTTTATCTAAGTGCGCATTGAAGAACCCCAGGTGGTCGAAATTATCCTGTGCAGTCCATTGCGGCGTCCCTCATAGCCTGAGCCGCTTTGGAACGTTGAACACTTAACACTGAACCTAAAATAAACGATAAAAGAAATGACATGGAATGAAATCAAAATAATATTCCTACTTTACAGTTGTTTTAGTAGTGCCACAAAAGAAAAGATTTACTTCCTGCCCTAAAGGCAAAATAACTTTTGGTCTGTATTAAGTCTGAATTATTGCACATAACTCTTTTTAAATGACCGCACTAGATGATCTTACTTACGTCTGCAAACAAGAGTTCTTTTGCGAAGAACTTCCACCATACCAGCTTCACAGCTTAATGCTCAAAATATCAGTTCATTTACAGATTAGCAGGAGCGAATTGAACAATTTTTCATCGGGATACCTGTAATAAATCAAAGATTACTTAGGGTGATGATTATATTTAGCCTACATTGCGGATGAATGTGGGAAATCAGCGGATAATTCATTTCAGGAACAAATGTGCGTTTAGGAGAACTGTTATTTTTTCAACTTTGGGAAAAACACTCAGTAAAAGCAAAACAGACATTAACATCTCTTCTGCAGAATGGTCTCCATGTAGCACACTGACTGCGTGTTTCACGGTGTCCTGTTGCTAATTAATGCTATACGTTCCCGACGCCCTTGAAGCGAACGCCCATGTAGCGGCACATTGCAGACATGTACGTGGGCAGTGAGTGTAATTCAGGCTCAAGATATCCGATAGTCGTTAAGGGTAACGAACTGCATTCCAAGAGATGGTAGCATTGCAGGTGTGGCATATAGATGAACAACTGACATTAGGAGTTTCGCAGGAAAAAAGTGTACTAGCTAGCACTGGACGGGGTTAATAGAACAGATATGGGAGGGGCTTTTTCCTGCATTGGGCGTAGCAAGCGTGGTAATCACTATTTCAGACCAACACAGAAGGAGGCCTCGATTTAAACTAACCTTTCCGGAAACAACACTACACAGTGATACACAGGCGGCTACCGTTCTGTGCACAGTTTTCGAAGGTCGCACTGAAGATATATCTACCGCCCGAGTGTACTTGCACTTGTAAATCTAAACGCATTTTCCAGTCACTTGCGTCCACTTATAAAGTTCGCAAATTCTCAGCTCATTCTTTAGTCATTATTTCTTTGTTGGTCAGTGTTAACGTTCGCCCTCCTTGTATTATTTTTTGCATCAATTACAGCAGTTATTTCGCAACTTTCCGGGGCAATCATAATTTGCCACGGCTCCGCTTACCGATTTATATTATCTTTATTGAACGGTCACTGGAAAGAAAAAAAATTGCTTCAGGAAACCTGAACTTGATTGGCAGCCTGTTAAAACGTATTATGGTGACTGCCATTACTACAGTTTCGAACCCTGATAGAGTAGTAGGAAATTCAAGCAAAGTGAGAGTGCTTGCATTGTGCTATGGGTTTATAGTATCTTAAACCGCGCAATTTGGTTCATATTATCAGTTTGTATTCCCAGAAAGTGCTTGCGCCAAAAGCGTACGAGAAGAGCGAACTTCGTTTTTAGCTGTATCGAACGCTATAAACTGTCTGCGGCATGTGTGCGAGCTAATTTCCCTAAAACGTTGAATAGAAGAGATGAGATGAGGGCGGTAAAAACACAAACGCTGTCTGCATGTACCGTATTCTTTTGTGAGGAAGCAGTGGAAAATATTTGAGAAATCACTGCCACAGCTAACCAAAAAGGTCAGACACACAGTTCACGTCAACTTGTAACGTACATAAGATGTAAATTTTATTTTCCGTTTGATTTGCTACAATGGTGCTCCTCTTGTATACAAAAGAATACACCTCTTTTCGGCCGCATGCATCGCTTAGCCGCCTTGCAATCATCTTTACCATATAAAGACTGCTCACGCAATATATCAGCAACTTTTTTTGTGAGTTAACATCACCTATAAAAAAGACAATTTTTTTCACTTTGCATGATCCGCCACAAGTAATGGACCACAGTTTTTATAGAGCACTGTCCCACCTACGTTTGTGTGTCACATTGCACACGAGGCAGGCGGAACTTCCAATGTGATGGCGCTGCAACGCTGTCTTCCACAATATAAATTTCACTGGGCTTAAACCTGGAGATACAAACATTTGTGATTTCTGAGATATGCTCGGATAAAATCGCGACTTATCTTCCAGTCAACACGAACTTCTATTTCAAATATGCCCTCAATCTTCTATCGTTCTCTGAAATTGCAATGCCTCGATGTATAAATTACACTTCATAAACCGTACCGCGCTTCCGTTGGCGTCGGTGCTTTTCAGGGCTTTCTTTGCGCTAGAGTTTCTCGGATAACGCGTTAGCACGACGGCCTTCTACGGCTCAGAGCACAATGCTGCACTACACGCTCACGCCCATTTCTTCATCTCTGTGCTACCGTGTGCGCCCAGATGCAGAGCTATAGCTCATGTGCACTAAGTTGCTAGCCGACTGTCATGACCACGCACGCGCTGACAGCAAGAATACCACATAAGCGCGAAACCCGCAGCCCCCGAGGAGGAATTTTGGCGCGACCGTTCTTGCGACGCGGTCCCTCTTTCGTATACATCCTGGATGCGGTGGCTACAGCCTGCAGCAGACACGATCACGGACCGTTCGTAGAGGATCTCGGTTTTCCCAGTCCCTGCAGCGATTACCCACTGGCGGCCAGCAGAGACACGGATCAGCCTGTAGAGGTATCCGCATGAGTGGTTTCGCATCCAGCAGCCCCGTTCCCGTATCTCATTGAACTACGGAAACAACTTCGCTAACGACAATGACAGGTGAGCAATTCCAATAAAAAAACTTGTAGAACTGTCCGCGAAACGTCGGACTTCACAGCTTCTAAATTTTCATCTTTAAGGTATCGGCTTTTTTCGCTCTCTGCAGATGCCCGCCAAAACACAAAAAATACCACGTGACATGCCCGCTTATGCGCCACGATTTAGTGCTCTCAAACGTTCCGCGTAGGAGCGAACAGATTATTAAGCCCAGTGTGCTGCTGCATTAAACACTTGCACGGCTGCGACGCAGGCGCTCGCTGCGCGACTTACGCGAGAGCAAGCGATAAGGACTGTGTTTGCTTGTCGCTCTCAAGCACCCAAAGGGAAACATACCGCTGGCCTATATCGCACAGCCTGTTGCTGCATCGCTGCCTTGTCTCCTTTTAAGCGGCAGCACACCGGGATAAATGATCTGTTCGTTCCTACGCGGAACGTTTGAGAGCACTGCAATCGCTGCGCGCAAGCAGGCATGTCAGGCGGTATTATTTTTATCTCCCGTGCATCTGCAATGAACACAAAAAAGCCGATAAATAATAGATGGGAAGTTACAAACTCTTCACCTGAACTTTTCGCGGACCGTTCTACAACTTCCTCATTGGACTTTTCGCCGATCTGCGTTGCTTTCGAAGCTGGTTAATTATCTTCTAATTATGGAATTAAGCACAATACACAAGTTTTGTGACTTGCTACATACGATAGCTGGCAGCATGTATTTGGTCGCGCCGTATTAAAGTGCCTCGGCGTATTTTAAACTCCGGCTAAAGTAAGCTGGGATGCCCTCTATATCCGTTTGGCTGGCATCAAAGTCGGGCCGGACAGCCGCCATTTTGGGACGCATTCCATTTCTCGGCGAAGCAGTCTCATAAGAATGCTTCGCCGAAGTCCACATCGATGCAGGCTAACTTGCTGTCTAAAGATGGCGGAGCTGATGTACGCGGAAGAGCGAGTCGTGCTCTTGCGGGCGTCGGACTGTACGCGGAGTATAGGAAAGGAAAAATGTGAGTCATTCCATCATGTTATTTGGTACGCAAACTAGTGGCTAATTAATCTTCGTGGACGTGCGATTCCTAGGAGCGAATCACGCAGAAGAAAATCGTGCAGTTGAGAGCTTTGCTACAGCAGCGGACGCTGTAGGTCTATTTACGTGATCCGGCATCTGACGATGCCGGATCTTAATGAGCACCTTGATTTTAGAGAATACCCGTCGCTGTCGTTGGTTTCCTCGACGGGCGTTAAGACGGCTGGCCTGACGGTTAACAAATGTGTTCTTCTGTTGCTGTATTAGTTACATCAACTCTTTCGCGTGCATTCTTTTTTACCTCTACACTCACAGAACAAATACACCGGCATGTTGCGAATTGATTTTAGTCTTTGCAGCATTAAAGATCGCTGCTGTATTTAGGTCTCTCGCTGTCTCCGAGTGCCACGTACGGCAGACAGCAGGTTTAGTGTCACGTATGTGTTTTCCTGTTGCAGTGTAATTAGCCGTGTCGCATTTCGCGCATATTGATTACAGTCTTTCGTGTTCTTTCTTATGTTTACAAGACCGTCTGTACGAGCACGTTGGAGGAGCACGTACAGTTTAGCTTCAATAATAAAAGAATAATCGCATATATCTTTAGCGTCGTCTTCGGAGAGCGGCCCCGTCTGCTACAAGTACACTGACCGATAGGCACATCCACCAGTCCGGTTTACGCGCAAAGTCATTGCAGAAGAAATGTGTAAACTTGTTGAAAAGACGTTTTTAGTTATCGTTATTTGTCAGTTTGTGAGAAATAGTAGTACAACTGTTCATAAGCTTTAGTTACATTATTATGCCGCGAGGCGGAGTGAGCAGTAGACAAGTTCCAATATATGGACATGTAGACTGCTTCCTATACGTCACAGTAGACGCCTTGTTAGACGTCTATAGTATTGGAACGCAGCCTTAGTCTCAACATTCATGGAAAAGCTGTAGGCCAACCGTTTTCTTGTCATACGACTAAGCGTTCTTTGCTTCATAAACTTACTAGCGAAGTTAGAGCTTTACTCACAGGAGGAATTCGAACCGGCGACCTATGTACCCCCAGTTTCCCGTCGTTACGAATCTTGATATGAACATTGCGGCTCAATTATTTCTCGCAACGTGGTCGGGGTGGTGGCATACGGTTTCACGTCTCGTGCAGTACAAGCTTACTGCTTAAGTTAGAGTCTAGCTCACGGCAGAGATTGTAACCGGCGACTTATGTTAGTTGTCTTAACGCTCGATATTCGATCGCTGTCTCATCGTCGGCTCATTTTTTGGTCTAGCTGGGCCTCTGCTTCGCTTTTTTCAAGATCTTCGTGGTATGGAAGCAACAAGAGGGCTACAGCAGGTTAGTTTCGGGCGCCTATCACGGAAGAGAGAAATCAAAGCGAACCCAAGAATTTGTTTAATTCCTTCATGCCCCAATTTTAAGGATCTTCTACCACACCTGTACAATATACTCAACGACAAGAGAGAAATCAATAAGTTGATCTCTGTTCTTAGAAAACATAGCGCAAAAAGGACACGGACGACACAGAAGTAGACAGGACAGGCGCTGGTCTGGTATGGTATGGTATGGTACAGTACGGTACGGTATGGTGTGGTACCGTATAACATGTTTTATAAGCAGGATGTGCAGTGTTGTGTGTGCTGTGGTAAGGCTTCGTATCTTACGGTGTGGTATCCTATGTAGTGGTATTATTTGGAACGGCACGGTATTATATGCTGGGGTGTGTTATGGTATGGTATGGTATGACATAGAGCATGGAATTGTATAGTATGGCACGGTGCGTCCTGGTGAGGTGTATTGGACATCTCACATCTGGAAGCGGCATACGAAGTACAGAACAATGAAGGGCTCCGGATCAATTTTTTTCACATGGGTTTCTTTAACATACTTGGCCATCGCCTGCCAAGGGGAAGTGTGTTGTATTTCGCCTTCATCAAAATTCCGCCGCCACCTAATGGCCGAAGTGTTCCGTTAAAGACAAACAATAACAGGTACACTGGGAACATCCCATAATATCATCAGACAAATGTATCGCAAGAACTACAAGAATAAACAAAAAACATATCGGGCAAATTAGTTCTGGTCTCACAACAAAGAATGGAGTTCACCGAGATTGAGAGAAGCAAAAGCTTTGTCTGGGAGAAGGCCACAAGGTCGTGCCTTTCCGCAGCTGTAGAGCGAGGGCAGTAGAAACCCCTCCCCTTAGGGTGCCCAAGTAATGAACGCCGCTAAAGGGGACAAGGCGAAGGCCTAAAGAAGGCGTAAGACCCGTGGTAATCCACTGAGGCACATGGCTACTATAGCTCGAAGCAAAGCGGTCGTCATGTCCGCAGACAAAACTCCACGCCGTCGTTTTTGTTGACAACGTAATTCAAATCCATAACCTTACTCCGCCTTATCCAATCTTGTGTCGCTTTTAGAGTGCAGCTCTTATGCGTCCGTTCCTGCAATCTGCGTCATAGTCGCCATCGTCGATGTTTTTGGTGTAGCACGCCATCTGACAACCATGGCAGAGCGAAATGTCAGCTTCCAAGGCGAGAGCGGAGGAATGGACGATGGGAAGGTGCTCCAGGGGAAGATCCAGGAGGGCAACTACCATCGTAATGTGCCACCTGCCAACCCTGGCAGGGAGCATGAAAATACGTGAATAGCTGCTTTAAAGTTTCGCATTGTCGACAATCGCAATCATCTGCCTTTTAAAAAAAACTTATTTTTGCTGACCGTCAGGGCAAGCGATAGGAATGAGAGCACTTTCTAAGTTTAGACGTTGCTGTAATCATAGGAAATGGTCTTACGCACACTATAAGTGAGGTAATTCTACTCCCTTTTCAATTTGTACCCCTAAAATTCGGAACTATACAGTTACTTCACGTAGAGGGTCCTCTTCCCCAGCCGGCCCCGCTTCACGCATGGGCCTTTCTCTTTGAATAAAAGTTTATTCATTCATCCCTCTCATAAATTGTTTCCTATTTCATGCCAGCTGGTGCTGCTGAACCACAAACTGTGGGAGTGTACCGCTGAGAAAGCAGAACCACGGTCCAAATAACACATGCAGAGGTTCAAGCACACCGATACCCCTTGACGGTCCCACTTAACGCGCAGCTGAAGATGGTAGAACAAAGGTCTCCCGCTACGTAACGCGCTCTCCGCTCATGATATGCACGTGTAATACCTTCTATGGGAGGTCTGCACAAGGTGCACACCTTTCCAGCTTGACGCTCCCGTCTGCGTCGAAGTCTTCACTGATGGAGCGTTGCCTACACATTCAACGAAATAGTGAGGATGCGTGTATGTTACCTAAAAAAGTAGTGGGCACTGTTCATTGTTTTGTCGTGTCTCAAAGCGCATTCAAATCACTCTCAGCACCAATCACCATCACTGCCAATAGTATTTTGGAAGCAACACTGAACCAGGACGCCACAGTGGTCGTCGAAGAAAGAGAAAAGAGGGACAAAATAAAATTGTAAAAAACAAGCAACGTGCAGCGATGACCGACGAAAGAGGCCCAGAAAAGCAAACAAGGAGAAGCGATCGCAACACATGCTGTTGGTTCACATGCAGAAGAGCTCACTTCCCATGCGAAGCTCATGTCTCGGGAAATTTTTCTCATCTCCGAAACAGAGGCTATGAAATTGCGCTTGTTCGAAAGATAAATATCTAGTACGCGACCGAAGAAAGCGCATAAATAAAAACGAATAAAACGAAAGAGAAGATCTCGTGCCTGGCGGTTGACATCAGCCCGCCTAGTCGGTGCGACGAAAGAAGTGAGTTCAAGGCCAGGCGAAAGTTTTATGTGAGCAGCGCACACAAGGGAGCAACTCCGCGACATCGTGTGCAAACAAACACGAAAACTCCTATAGACCCTGACCAGTTTTCTCAGTTCCAATTCTTTCTTTTTCTCTTTGGCAGAGCTTTTTCTGGTATCAAGTTTCTAACTGCCTAATGCTCTCCTTGGGAGTAATTTGAACTTGGTCAGTGACGAAAAGTCCGCCGGCATTTTTAAATCGAAGGCACGCTTAGATTGCCTAGTTTCCGAAGATAAGGCTGCAATAAAAGCATTAAAGCGCGCCATTAAACGGCAGGGTTCCAAAATCTTTGACGGGGTATATGGTCGAAGTTATTCCGGAGCCCTCCACTACGGCACCTCTCTCTTCCTTTCTTCTTTCACTCCTTAATATATCCCTTCCCTTACTGCGCGGTTCAGTTGTCCAACGATATAGGAGACAGATACTGCGCCATTTCGTTTACCCCAAAACCAATTATTATTGTTATTATTATATCTGCCCTGCTCGCTTTCTACTTTTTATAGACTTTTTTATCAGCCTAATGCAAACAGTGACGGCCTAAGCGGTGACACAAACGGTGGTGGTGAGAATATGAATCAAAACCTCGCCAAGTTTGCTGTTTTATTTAAATAAGTTTATTTTCTTGTATCTTTAGGTCCACTCAGAATGCGATAGGGACAAAACTTTCCAGAACAAAAAGGCTACATGTTCTTCTGACTTACAATGGCGTGAACTGTGCTCCATAGTCGTCATCTAAAAGTGCAGTAGTGCCAAGACACTTTCCTTTGTGTATCGTTTTTTAGCGCCTATGTTGCGGTCTGAACTGCACTATGAGATAGTACAAATGACCAAGTAAGATCGAAGACAAGGCTGTCTAGAATGGCGCAATCCGAGAGGCCAGACGGCTGGTGATAAAGAACCAGAATTCTTTCACCAATTTCTCTATCGAAAAACCCTTCTTGAGAGCAATTTATTGTAATATCTTGTCTCACAATGCACTGCTTGCTCACCCAAAAGTACTGGCATACAGATTTCAGGTTACTTCTTTTATATTTTATGCCGCATAAGAACTGGAATTAGGCTTCGGTTGGTTTGTGCTGCTTTCTTGCTTGAAATTTATTTAGGGATGAAACTTTCTGCAATATAATTAGGCAATAAATGATTTTTTTTTCTTCGAGACATAGATACTCTAAAACTGATACAGTCAAATTCGTTCATTCCAACTCGGCTATATCGACCATCTGGATTACTCCGACAGGTTTCGGCCCTTCCACAAGAACTGTAATAAAAATGCGCCTGATACTGTGTGCACAAATTCCGCAGAAATTATTGGTAGCCTTCTCGTTCATATTATTCGGTATCGAAAGGATTTATGTCCGGAGCTCCATCAAACGTGAGTTCAGAGGATGTAAATGTCCGGTTATTTCTGTAGGCTTGGACACACTGGAACGTAGACAAAATTAAAGAAGCAGAAAAAAACCAGAGAGGCTCCCATGCTGCAGTTTTCACTAGTGGCAAATTGCATCTGGAATCTGAAAGTCATTGGCCTACAGCTCATTGCAGTATGACGAATATATCACTTATCGCAGTGACTCCAGTTAGGTCAGCGTAAGGAGCATGCCGCTCCCATAGGCTTTAAGATATCAATTTTTTGCAACATGTCCTCCAATAAGCTAGGTTTGCTTCATTAAGCGGCCAAAGTTCTCTAATTATCTGCAGTAGTGGCTTATGTTTTGTCCATTTGATATTGCGGAAGACATTGTATTGAGGTAAGAGGGACATAAATAATGAAGCAATACACAATCACACAAAGACACATGGTCATTTAAGACACACGTACAGAGTTGCATGAGCACAAGAGCATTCTGCATTCGCAAAGAAGCACATAAATCATCTGTGCTTGAGAAAGCCTAATAGAGCAAGGATGATACTGGCATCCTGACGCAGCCCCAAGTGAGTATTCAGCATCATGCGGGTGGGAGCAGTGAGACTACAATTGTAAACATAAAGTTGATTGCAAAACTGAGCACGTAAAATTAATATTGAAGCAGGTTTTAAAATTGAAAAAAAAATGCTAAATAAAGAGATCATTTTAGACAGGTCACATTTTTTTCGACCTTTTATTTAGATTTTCTTGCTTACAACATGTGGAAGCTTCTAAAGGCGTGACGTTGCAAAGCCCCATGACCTTTCTCCTCCAATGTTTACTTTATTGCAACCCGTCACGGTGGGCACGTTTCTCACAGTCCGGTGGCCAGGTCGCCACCTGGCACGTTTTAGAGGTTTTGAAGATGTAACAAGGTCAGGTGACATTTTTTGACTAGTTAAGGATTTTTGTCTCTGAAATCTGCGGGGTATTGGCGTGATGGCACTCTCATGCTATTGCATTAATGCATTTAGTGTGGAGAATCTCAGCATCTACACAAAAAAGAGGAGAAAGGACAACGGTCACCGCTGCGAGCTGTCGACGGTGAATGGCGACTCAGCCTCGCATAGAATTAGACACCACAGTAAGCTAAAAATTGCGCTTCCCCACGCTTATGATATTTCAGTCTTGATATGAGTAAGCAATCGCCTTTTTAATGCGAAAACACTACTTCACGAGGTGAAATCGGCTCGCTAGTTCGTAAAAATATATTGCCGCGACTCGGGTTCACAGGCCACTTCACAAGAGTACTGAGCAATTGCTGCAACCGGGCGCGCCTCGTGTAAATTATTTCCGTACCGCGAGAAAACTATCGGTTTTGAGAGTTTAAAATGAACAATTTTTTCAGTAAGTGCTTTTTTGTATTGCCAATTATAATGCATCAAACTCTACTTTATTCATTACAGTTCCGAGAAAAAATAACGGCAGAGTTTTGTGCGCAAATGTTTTTTATAATTTAGTTAAATATCCTGGTAACATAAAATTATAATACAATAAAACTAAACAAGCCACTGCACTGAGCCAGAAATTGGCTACAAAAATAAGAATGTACAAAACGTTGCACATGTCCTTAGCTCTCATTCTTGCGCTTTTGAGTTGCGTATATTATGCACGAAACTATCCGTGGCCTTTCAAGTTAGGCAATATGACCGCTGTGCTAGTAGAAAAAGCAGTCGCTTCAGGACAAAACTCGCGGTAGATTTGGCATGTGCTGCGGATAACGTTTGATTTTATTTCAAATTTCTTTTTTTTGACAGATAGCAGACCTTGCATTTTGTACTTTTGCAATTTTTTGCGTTTGTATTGAATGGGTTTCAGCCTAATAGGTTCTGTTGGTGAAATGCCGCCGATTCCTTCCTTGACATCGACAGTATCAAATATGTGATGGCGCACTTTATAAAATGTATAGGCAGTATGTTTCAAAGATCATAAAGCACTAAATAAAACCACCCGCATTATTTAAAGATGAAGCGTACTGCATAAAATACAGGCTGGTAGACTAGTGTATGTGTATCTATTTGAAGGTCATCGACATACAGAGAATGCATAATCGATTTTGAAATTATCTTAGCTGCAGAATTCGCTTCCACGACAGAGTAGCACTTAAATATACCCCTGTGGTACCCCATTCTCGTGAATGAGTTCTTTAGAAAGGTTGGAACCCAGGCGCACTTGAAACGAACGGTGAGACAGAAGATCCCTTAAGCAGTTCAGCGCTCTTTCACGGATACCTATGTCTGCTGGGCCGCGGAGGATCTTGAACTGCCAGGTCCTATCATAGGACTTTTCCATATCAAAGAAAACTGCTATACAGGGTTGTTTGTGCATGAATTCTTCTCTTACTGTATTTTCAAGGCAGAAGAGTTGGTCAGTTGTTGAACTGGATTTTTTAAATCTAAAGAAGTTCACGAGATCCAAGAAAGAACGTCTACCTAATGTTCCCAGCGTGTCAAATGATTTAGTAGGACAGCTTGTAACTGTTGGCCTATAGATAGTGGTCATCTTCGACTTACCGTGCTCGGTCAGCCCGCTAGCTGCCAGAAAGTTGACCCTCACTGGAAAGCGCATCATGGTTACATGGGCTGGCGGCCTCCGCAACCAGCCGCTGGCAATCACGGTGGCAAGCCTGTCACAGATCGCGGAGGGCAGATGCTCTCCATAGCCCTGTAGCTTCGCGTTGTGCTGCGTCTCGTTGTTACGCACGCGTACGGATAAGTTACTTGAGATCGAAAACAACGACCTGAAGTTATTGAGGGCTGCCGCATACTGCAGGACAAAGAACTGGTAGTGTTCATACCCTATACATCGGCAGCGACAACGCGAACGTGTGCTGTCGGTGCACAGTGAGCTGCGTACGCTTTGAGGAATCCTCAAAAGCATGCGGTGAGCAATCGCAATCTTTCTTCTTTAAGTAGACACCACATCGGAGGGAAAAACTGCCTGTGCGTTGCTCATCACACGACACGCCGTATTCTCGAAATATCGCGTGTTTGTTGACTACGCAGTAAGTATAACTGGTATGACAGTAGACGATCGACCCTGCATGTGGATACTGACTCTCCAGTGGTCGTTGCGATTTCTACATTCGTGAACTGCTTCCTGAGGGCTTTAATTAAAAGAGAATCGGGATCCGTTCTGTTCAACTGTTTTCTGTCGGCCGCCGGCTTTTGCTGCTGGCAAGGAATGAAGCATATATTCTCGACAAAAGCCCACATCAGCTGGTTGAACGTAAATTTAAAGCAAGCGAGTGAAATGTACAAATTGAGCTGTGTATCGTATCGGTTATACTCAAGCCTTACCGCAGAAGGCTGGCACTCGAATGAAAGGCGCTGTAATCCGGCCTTGCGCCTCACGTACCACGTGTGCTTGCGTGATGATCCGCGCTGGACAGTTCTTCTTTTTATCTCTTTAATCAGCCAAAGCCGAAGGGATGCATGGCTGCGGTAATTCTAAGATATTTTAGGCATTTGTGGCAGAAGGCCCAAGCATCAAGCTGTATGACAGTTTGCGGCGAAAGCATCAGCACTCACCTCGGTCGGCTTCCGTAAGTGACAACTGTGTGGCAACATATGTGCCCGCTGAGATGCCTCGAGCTCGTGAGGGCTTTTAATAAAAGATATGTTTCAACCAATCAAGCGTTTCTCAACGCATGTATGCCTTTCCATAGCGAAGCACGTAATGAAGACCATACGCTTTCGTTCCGCGCTCAATTATCACATCGCCAAACACGTTCAGCACGTGCACATATGCGCGCGTTTGAGCGCGTACTCGGAGCTGGAATCTGCGGCCGCTCTCATGAAAGGCATCGAACACCATCCATCGCCACATCCGTCGCGTGCACGAAATTAACAGCCGAATTATTTTATGAATCAGAACTATGTGACCGTAATACGGAGCGAGTATATCTGCTGGCCAGTGGCGAGATGATCGAAATGCCGTAACGCACACGTGCGGAAAACAAATAAATAAACAAGAGAACTACCACAAAAAGCACCCCTGCAGGCGACACAGACGATATGCACCGTGCTCTTGTCGAATCAAGAGCCAGTATCGCGCAAAAACAAAAAAGCCACATGAAGAACTGGGGTCCTTCCAGTTGATAGAGAAATGGCAGCGCGCGATTCCCGCTAAAATACAACCTCTCCATTGTCTCCTGATTGCCCGAATTCTGCCAGCACACAATTGTCCTGGCGAGGCTGGATGCCCGCTGGCAGTCCAAAGCCGCCCAGTCAGAGGAAAACTAACGCGTACTGGTTAGCCGCCGGAAGTGCGCGGAGCACCTCGAGAAAATTGAGCGCCTGGCTCCGCGCTCTGGAAGTACGCATGCAGCCCGCGGGCAGCCAGAGGCGGATAATAGAAGAAGCCCACTAGTGGAGGTTGGCGGCTTCCCAGTTTTCAGGAAGGGTACTATAGCAGCTGTTTTCTCTTGCTTCGGTATTTTTTCACCTATGAATATTTTGTTGAAGCAATTCAAGAGTGCTTCTACAGCGGGCAGGGGCAGATGGGCAACCATTTCTATGTGCATTTGGCCGGGTCCTGGAGCACAGTTATTTTGCCGGCGGGCAGTAATGTATTGTTTCCTTGGAGGGTAAGTAGATTATTATATTTTTATTACCACTTCCACTTGATATAATGGCAATATTTTTCTATTTTAAAAAGACTAGGTATAATGTGAAGAACTAGAAAGAGCAATGAAGCGCGCCCTCAATATGTCTGCCTGTTTCCCTATACTTGTTTTGAGGACCAGGTATTCTCAGAAAAAGAATTGTCAATGGTGTGTTGCCGCCATTCAGTTTTCGAAGCTGCTTCCACATTTGGTATGATGCGGTGGAGCTATTTCTAAAAGAGACATAAGCTTGTCATGATGTTTTCTTGGCCTTGCGCCGAATAAATTGCTGATGTACTCCAACCTTCTTGAAAATAATAAAATTCAACTGTGTTGGGTATCTGCGAAAGACTCCCCGAGCTTTAGTCTGTTGGTTTTTGCCTGCTTACATTCTAGTGTGTACCATGCATTGCGGTTATGGCGCACCACTCCTGTTGATCTTGCAACTGACACAGGGGCGGCAGATAGAATGCATGTTGTGAACATTTCATTTATCTCATCTATGCTATAATTTTCCAAAATTATATCCCCCAAACTGTTTTTTTTTCTAAACAATGGCCGCTCAGCTATATGTAGCTTCCAACGCCGTAAAAGGGAGATGAACGCTTCCATATGGATTGTGTATAGCACTGTAGTTAAAATCAATAAAAACAGTCAGCGAACTAAAACGCAACTCTAAAATACTCATTTTCTCCGAGGTTGGGCAGCAGTATGTGGGTTTACGCGAGTTCAGCAAACGGACCTTACTGCATAGAATAAAATCCTCTATAAGCTGCCCTCTCGCGTCAGTTCTCTCGCATCCCCAAAACCAAGAATGTGCATTACAGAGTTCAGCTACCAGGTAAGGCTCTGGTAGCTTCTGTAAAAGACCATCTAAGTCAGCGTTACCTTCAGCGGTTGTTCAATATATACATAGTACACTGTAATGGTTTATGTGCAATAATAGTGGCTGCTGCGACTTCGAGTTTTGTTTTTAGCTTTAGCTCAACATCCGGGAGACCGTTTTCAGTATGACGTTACACCTCCTGACAGCCAACTCGCCTGCTCTCGGTGGTGACGAAAAACAGTATAATACTTCAGAAAATTATTTTCTTAAGGAACTAAATTTGTATATTGAAGACATAAAGCGACAGCAGCGTGTGCTCCTCGGATTTCTTTTATGTCACTGTAGTTGTTTAGAAGCCCACAGTTCCATTGCTTTATGAACGCCATTTATTTTGTGTTTGTATGAAGTGAAAAACTAGATCAAATTGTTTAAAGCCCCATGACTCAGGGCCTTTGTTTTTTAGTCGATCTAGGGTGCCCCGCCGTCCGTCCTACATGGACGCCACGGGGCTGCACTGTGTCATGTCGTTCGCCTCTGCCTAGGCGCTGGACGACAGTGTTGAAACATGTTGAAGTTCGAGTTTGGTGTCGACCTGTGGGAAGAGGCCTTGAGGATCGCCGACCCGGGGGTCTGCGCAGCCTGCTATGGAACTGGCAGAATAGAGTTAGCCACTCGACCTGAGGGCGAGGATGGCCCTTGCACAGGCTAACTGCATGTGGCCTGGAGAGGTGCCGAAGCCTGGTGTGGTGCGCCGCGCCCACGCACCACATCGGTGAAGTTTGTTTTTGCTGTGAAAGAGAATGTGTTTGTTAAGGCGAATCGGCATTCCTGTTTCTTTGGAATAAAGGCTTTGGCTAGCTTTCAGAGTAATTGTTTTTTTTTCTTTCTTCTAGGATGGACAAGCCCAGGAGTATGCAGCATGGTCTCCTTCACATTTTGTGCACCGTGAGGTACCAACGCATTCAACAGATTGGTTGTCCTTCGAAGAGTATTTCGCGCAAGTTTTTTTTTCAGCCACGAGAACCCTGTGAGCCGTGGCTGAAGCTCGCAATTGAAACATCTGCATGGTTTGGGAATATATGGGCCTACATATTTTTTTCAGGTAGCCAGCTTCAGTGCTTTCGGGCAGTGTGCTGGTGTTGAATATGAGTATCAGGTGTTGCGTGCATATTTCCTCGTTATCTTTCAGCACATTTATCCGCTGATCATTTATAACATCTTGGTCGGTAAGGCCTTCAAGCACTTTTTTCTCAGAAAGGTGAACAAAATCGATTTCAGATATGACGCCTCGGACATGCTTAGAGATCGATGTGAAGAGATGGCGACAGAAATCTTCATTATGGACACGAGGTTTGACAGTTTAGAGTAGTGGACAGTGTCACGCAGTTCGAGGAGTAAGTCAGCGGTGGATTTTTTTGATACATTGCAGGCAAGGTGCAACGTCTCTGTCAAGCACTTTGCTACCAAAAACGGGCATATGAGTTGCTTCGTTGCATTCTGCTTCTCTATGAACAACATAGAATTTAGGGAATAACACCTTTCTTTTCCTACAAAAGTCAACTGCTTCGTTTTGCCCTCTTTTCAGAGAGTGAACGTTTTGAAAAAGAAATAGGCATAAAAAATTGTCTTTCTGTCATGGTGCCAGCCACCCAACATGAAAACCAACTAGAGGACGGGGCAGGAACTTGCAAGCAAGTCCTGCCCACGAAAACTGTACAACCCAACGATAATCAAATATGACAACTCAGGTTCTTTGGGCGCACAACGTTAACCCTAGCCGCCAAGAAAAATAGAAAGACCAAGAAGTGAGGAGGAAACAGGAGAGTTGCGAGAAAGAAAATAGGAAAGCGAAAGGTGAAAGGGAAGACAGGGAAAGGCGATTGCCGATTCCCCGCGGGCGGGTCAGTCCGGAGGTGCCGTCTTCAGGAAGCTGGGGTCAAAGTGGTGTGGTACCTCCGCCGAGGGGCTTTAGAGTTCCAAACGACCGGCACAGCTCAACCACCAGGAACACTTTTTTCCGGACATGGCGATGCCGCGAACGGCTAAGCGCGGGTGCTCGGTCCCGTAGTGACGCACTGCTCACTTACATCCCCTTGAGGGCGTGTCCCTGGGGATGCTCAGGAGCCTGTGGTGTCGCCACTCACCAACATCTGCATGTTGCAGACGCCCCCGCGGGACCATTCTAAAGCAAACATGCTGATTTTGTTTATATTATTGCAATAAAATTAAAACTTCATTGCGTAGAATTTTTTTAACATCTTAAGTAGGTCATAAATACGCTTTGCAGTGCTGAGCTGTATCATATAAAAATTTTCCCGTTTTTCTCCCTTTTACTTTAGCGGATTTGGCTCATATTGAAAACAACCTCTTTAAATGAAGACGACATTCAAAGGCGTTCAGTTTGGCCGGATGAGCTGCAAAGCACCGACCTACCATCTTAACAGTATAAGCTTCGGCAAAAGGTGGGACGCCGGAATAGTATATTTAAGAACACAAATGATGTAGGCAACTTAATTATTCAGGGAAGAAGGCACATATTTAGAGCCATGCCTTCACCTCGGGCTTAGAAGAAAATTTTACAAAGAACAAACAATAAAACCAAAAAATTTCACACCTAAGAACGCATTTTTTCAATAAAGCTTTACGTGCCTATTACATACTGCTTAAGCCCAGCAGAGCGAAAGCGCGAAAGGAACTGGCTAACAACAAAACGGCCGAGAACATACCTAAAGAAGAGTATCAGGGCGGCGACGAATGGATTGCAGAGGTTTAATTGAAGACAAAGTACCTTTGTGTACAGTTGAAAAAGAATGGCTTGCAAAATGGTGTCGAGGAAAAATATATCTAAAGCGAAGTGAAAGGTAAAAACCACCATTCGAAGTAAAGGCGGTCAGAAAAAAACACCAAGGGGCGATGAGATGTTTCATTCGATGCTTAAGGGACAGCTGCTGAATTTCTCCTCCACGATTTTTTAAATGTTTTTCTCGGCTCAAGGCTTTTCGTCTAACTGCCCATGTGCTATCTACCCCGAGGCTATTGGTGCACAACGAGTAGGCCTGCACTCCTCTCGGCAGCGCCACTAGCGCATGTGCATTCACAACACACTTGTCGTAATGAAGAGGATCAAATTTTCGTGGCCACAGCACCTAATGTGAAGGCAAAATAACCGATAGTCTTTAAGAGTAACGGAATAGATTCGAGGAGAAGGCAAGCGTAGCAGGGCCGGCAGAAAGTTAGGTTGGCGGATGAGCTTAAGAAGTTTGCGGGAATAGGGTGGCCACAACTCGCATAGCCCAGGGTCAAATGGAGAGATATAGGGCATGCATTTGCCCTGCAGGAGGCTTAGTCACGCTAATACAGCGGCTGCTGATTAAGAAGCAGTAGAGGTAATTGTATACGATAGGCTAAAACTATTATCCAGAACCATCAGTACTCAGCTTACGCGTTACTGTAAAGCTCTCATTGAACGAGGAACTGATACAGGTTGCTGTTTGCAGGACCATATTTTAAAAACGCATCCCTGCATCAGAACCCATCGAGTGAAACAGCATGCAGGTTTGAATTTCAAGCTTCGTCACTGTGACACGTGACGAAGAAAATATCCGGGATGCGCTTCTAGGAAAAATTCTGCCTTTTTTCTTGTTCTCTAAAAACTACGCACTTTGTTTATAGCTGCATTTTTGGTATGCGTTGACCGTTCGTCTCTTAAGGAAGAATTCACAGTGAGAACAAACGTGGCACATGCAACGAATAAAAGAATACTTTTTCTCTGTGTCACGTTTGCGCCCTACATTCTTCGTCTTGCTTTCATACCCAGTCGCGCTCTAGACCATAATCTGCAACAAAACTCGGCCTTTAGGTTCTCTGGCTCTGCTATAAGAATAAGTGTACCACTGTTCAGTACACGCTTTTATTCCCATTAGACTAGTGCGATATTATTTGCGTACGAGGTTACACCCTCCCACCCTTAGAAAGCATTACTCGTCGTCAAAGGCCGCTTTCGCTGATTACATGTTTTCTTGGGGCCTTCACATTTACATGATTGCATGTCCCTACAGAATCAGAGACGGACTCAAAAGAAGAATCGGAGGGGCGTCTGAAGAAACGATTGAGCAAGGTGTCCGGTGCAAGGAAAAGGCGAAAATTATTTACCCGAAAGTCGAAAGGTTGATGTTATTGCCTGATTTATGTTGTTTGCTCACGCATTGCATGCAAAAGATGCCAATTCAGCCATCGATGTTCGTGTCTGCGCGTGTGTGCGCAGAGTAGTGTTTGAGAAGTAAAAGGCAAAGAACACCTTGTGCGACAAAAAAAAACATAGTATAAGAGCAAAAAGGTACGGCTCTCAGATTGCCCAGAGCGGTTGCCTTTCGAATTCCAAGTATACGTTTGTAGCTAGTGTCGCTGTATATGGTTGAACGCCTTAGAAGCGTATTTTAAACACCCTGAGATGACAGGAACTGCACTTTCGCAATAGATTGCTCCGCTGTGAGGTCGTCGTAAATTGTCGTTAGGGATAAGTGAATTTACTATGGTTTGTAAATGGTGGAAGATTTGAGCCTCATAATCTAGTGGAGGCAGCAGGTAATAGTCGTAAAACGCGTCTGCGAAATATTAATGCCGCTTAAAAGATGCTGCATTAAAAGATCGAGTTTTTCTAAACCGATGCAATTAATTGATCCTGATTTGCGCAAACCTTAGTCCACGGAGTCGATGACAATACCCGCCAGGTTTTTGAAACTACACACCACGCCAAACCCGATCGAATCAGAAAGCGCTTGAAATAGTGTACAAGAAGAATACAAGAACAAATATTTGGTACAAGAAGAAATAAAAAGTCCGCTTAACCATTCTGGCCCATAAATGCTTGAATTCATTTTGATTTTCATCAAATAAAGTTGAATTTCTTATTATTCTCAGATGTTGTGAATACATTCAGCTACTTCGATTTATGCAAGCACTTCATCTTTGTTAATCTCCGTGAGCCCTCCTCGTCGATGACCATATTGCCTGTGGTCGCTATTTCTGTTGTGGATTGTTTTCTGCCAGCACAACGCTACGATAGAGGACGGCGTGCATTGGAGAATTATGCGGCTCGCCATCTACAGAAGTGGTATACTAACCAGTAATCATTGCATAGAAGCCTCATAATCCGAACCTTCAATATGTCTCACTCAAATTTCTAAAATGACCAGTGGACTCATCTCCCTGCACTTCTTGGTGAAGAGCACATGGAGGCCATAAAAAAAGCGCTTTTACTTTGCAGAATAAGTACATCGGAATATAATCCGGCAACTGCATTTCATTTCGATGGTTTGCAATGAGTATGCGCACCGCTGATTTGCGTCACTGCATCGCGAACCACTCGCAACTGTATCTTTACAGGACTTATCAAATGGTCCCCTGGTCATCATTGTTACGCTTGACGGCGCGGGTTTAACTACGTGGCCAGGCGGCAGAACTTGGTCGAAACAAAATGCCGCTTCTTCATACCGACCAGCACGCGTTTAATTACGAGAGGTGCGGCTGATCAAAACCATAAAAAAATAATAACACGAAGATTGTTCCGTCAATGGTTGTTTTGTTGAAATGTACACGTCATTATTGCTTCTAAAAATGGCTTACAGCTTAGCGGCTCCAGCGGCCACGAAGTTTTTTTGTCGTTTTTTTCGGTTTGGAACGCAGTGTAATTTTACAGGTTAAATATTACGCTTAATGGCAATACGGTGGCCGAAGATTGGCTGTCGTTTTTATTCTCTGTAAGGAAGCTACATAAATCGTAAATAACAAGAACACAAATGTATCCCCAAAACTAAGATCTGTAGGACCATTGCTCGCAATAGAAGGAAGTACCAGAACTACACAATAGCGATCGTCGTAAGAGTATTGCGCCCCACCGCCGAGCACTTTTCACGTACCTTCTCACTCTCAGCGGAATCTTATGTGCAGATTTATGTCACTGACTTTTGACAGCATAAGAAGGATAAACTTAACAGATGCTAATAGATTGACGGTGTGGTCAAATAGGCCAGAGCGTTTTCGTCGCGCAGCAATTACTGCAGGAAAAAGCGAAGGTGCTACGAAGCACAGCGGTAACATCACTAGGCGGCACTGTTCGCCAAACTTGCCATGTGAGATGAGCAACTGATTACGCTTAGTATTAAGAGGGCGGCGCTTCGCGCCTCTTTGGCTTGTTTTCAAATGCCCTCTCCTGACAACCGCGCAACCGTTTGCAGGGTAAAGCAGAGACCATCCAACGGAGGAAATTCAAGTACTGACATCCACGATTTTATTTCTGGCAATGCTCTTACGCAGCATTTTTTTTTGCCAGGCGATGTTTTCTAAAGCTGCTAGTCGCTGTGCAAATTTGAGAGGCCTAAATTCGATTTCGCTGAAGCCGCTGGCTCAATTTGTTTTGTTATTATAGCGCGCATATTGTTGGCTTCTTGAGAACCACCCATAGCAAAGGTATGTGTCCTTTGCGCATTGTTTTTCAGAGCTCACTTGTCTTCATTGTAATCTATCCGCTTGGCTTCGCACCATGAGAGTGCCGTTCTGTCCTGCTGACATCTGGAAGAGGTAGTAAAGCTGCTGCAAAGGCCACGCTAGCCTAGTTTTTGCACATTACGGAGGTTACCGTATTGATTCAGTGCTTCTTGCAGACGTGTCGTGCGTTAAAAGACTAAAACGTGAGATTATGTAGGTCAAAGGAGAGTGATATAACGTCGACGTACATGCGTTGTTTGTACTCCTGAAAATGAGAGGTGCACCCCTAGAGACTACAGCGATGTAGACCATGGTAGCCATGGACACGGCTATTGGGAGCTTGGTGACCGGAACTCACTATTGGCTGCCACTGGCTGCGATATGCATCCAATGGCGAGCTCCAGTCACCAACCACACAATGACCGGCCCGCATTCCACAGACGCTTGAAACCCGCGGATATATAGAAGTCACCAATGACAGCGGACCAAATCGACGTGAAATACAAAAAGAAAAATCGACAGCTTTTCAATATGGCACAAGGTATATTTTCAATTTTAACTATTGCACTTTCGCTATCTTAATCTTCTAATGCCTTCAGGTGGCGCATATATTAATTCATGCCCTCTTCTATATTAAGTTTTTTCATCAGGTGCGCATAACCATTTTATCCCCATCAGCTAAGCAATGTCCACGCCAGGACAAATTACTCCCGGAGTTATTTTCTTCGTACACATTGCAAGCGATATTCTACGCGTTTCGCTATACTACAATCCATGGCGTGAACATGTAATGTAGATGAGTTCATCAATTACCAGGTGCTTGCACTCACTAGCAAGAGATGCTGATGGGCAAGAAAAACAAATTATCAACATGAATATAGTCTTCTGCAACATCCTTTGCGAAAAGAAAATTATTTCTTTAGCTGGTGAAAGTAAAAATTGGTTTTCATGCTATCACTGATTACCTTAATAAATCCATCGGAATGAAAAGCCAGTAAGCTAATTAGATTACCAATTTTTGTGCTTAGATTTGTTCCTTAATTTTGGATTAAAAATAAGTCTACCGAACTAAATAAATCTGGCACGCTTGAAGTCACAATGCGAAGTGTCTTTAGAGTGGACACTTTCGCTAGGACAATATTGGTAGAACGTACCTTCCACATATTCCCAGGTATTGTACACCAATATGCCGGTAGTCTTTATAAAGCTTGTAAGGAATTTTCTGCTTTCCCTTTCATTACTGTGGCAGCTAATTTTGCATACTAGACAAGATTACCAATTATCGGTACTACTGTGCAAAAAGGCAGGTCTTACAGTATTCGTACGGTGACTGATGGGCCATAAATTATTCTAGAAATGAGCAAATCATGAAGGAATGCTTATCCGATTTCTTGGAGATAGATATAATGTTGTTCTGTGGGTTTAAGGGTGAGTAATACACGCCCAGGATTTATACTTTTACATTTATTCATGGTATTTGTTCTGTGTTTCGCACCTTTGTGTCCTCATTATACTTATCTTATGGTCAGGTATATCGATGCGCGTGATTGTAATCCTTTTACACTGCTTCATCTGCTGATCACGAGATCGATGAAAATTTTCGGGTTGTTGTCGTCGGCGTTAAATTCCGACAGTGAAGATTCTTGAAGCGACGTCGACGACGAATCGCTTGCGCTTAATGATGTCGATGCTGGAGTCTCAGGCAAGTGTGCTCATTAATGAAAACGAGCTAGCGGGAACGACGAATTCTGCGCTTTTCTGAGAGGATTCACTCCACCATAGCTCTCCTTCTCTCCTTGTGGATGCATCTAAAAAGCGTCACCTTCACTTTTCTGTTCTGAAGATACCTCAGTGCAGTATAGCTTGCTCAGTTTGAGCAACCCCGCGCATTGCGAAGTCACTGAGACGCTTCGAGGTATTAATGAAACTTGGACCGCGTGATTCTTTCCATATGGCCCTTACTACACAAACTACTCCTTTGCGGCCTGTTCGAATTGGACCCTTGTGTCTGTAATGCGGATAAGAAAGTTTCGACTAATCGCGTGCAGAAGCACGCCAGCGCTTCCAACATTACGTACTTCTGACGTGGCTGAGCACGGTAGTTGGTTATTTAGGGCACAAAAATAGTGCGCTGGTGTTCCTCCTTCCACAATACTTTGTCTTAAAAGTTTTGCTCTTACCCGTTTTCTAGGCTCTACGCACTGAGCGAAACCATATCGTGAACTCGCTTGATAAATTGAAGCTCAGCTACTGGTTAGCTATAGTTGAGCAAGATCGGCACGCCCTCGTGATGCTGAGGTGGCAGGTAAATAGGAGGCATGGCTGAGTTGGCAATACACTAAGTGCAAATAGAGCGATTCATACTGGGACGAAGGAAGAGAGACAAGGCCGAGCTTCTTTTCTTGTGCGCCCTCGTCCCAGTATAAATTAGCGCCTTTTGTATTCACCACTAAATGCTATTCCTCGAGCTGCAAGAGACAGTGAACTCCCCAGCTGCTCGAGACGTACTTAAGGTGCTGATGATTAAAGAATGCAGCGCGAAATGACAAGGACAAATGAAGGAAGGAAGGAAGGCCTCATACGTTGCTGGCACATACCCACTGCGTGGGAGTGGCCAAGACACAGGCGGTTAATTACTGGATACAGGAAAGTTTTGACGGGAAAAGCAGTGGCAATAGTATGTAGTCTGATAGATAGGAAGAGGGAAGGAAAGTGGTCCACTTAACTAGGAGATCGAAGACGGGACAATTGCTTAATGTGCATAATAGTACACAATGCCTGTAATGTTGCAATGTCGTTCTGACTTAGAGCGGGAAAAAGAAATTAGAATGGGAGTCGCTGCGTTTCTTGAAGAACATTTTGCACAGCAGAGCGCTCACTCCTGTCGCTTCGTCCAAGCAAAGAAGCGCCAATGGAAAGAACAACCGCGGAAGACACAGACAAGCCCTGTTGATGAAATGGAATTTGCAAAAGACGCTTCCTAAAATGAGAGAAGCGGCGGCAGAAGAGCAGGAAGTGATCTATTGTCTCAGGTTCGGCACAAAAAGGGCACAGTGGGGAAGTCGCCAGGCCTGATCTGTGAAGGTAGAAATTTAGAAGGGGAACCCGGCAACGCAAGCGCGTGAAAGAGACCTCTAGTCTGCGTGAGCGCCAGTCTTTGCTACTCCAAGGATGCAGAAGATGCTGATATTCGGGAGATGATGTAAGAGCCGAGGCAGCAAATTCCTGAAATATTGTGTAGCTGCGAAACCTCACCGCAGCTGTATATGCACACGATGGTAGGACAGCAACAATTGGGCCGCTGAGAGAGGCTCTTGCTAAGGAATCTGCAACCTCATTTAAGTGAAAGCCCATGTGACCAGGTACCCAAAGCAACCTTACCGAATTTAGATGGAGCGGAATCAGGAACATAAAGAGGCGTAATGGCCGAGAGTCAGTGGGTGAGGATAAGGAAGAGCAAATGGACAGAGAGTCTGTCATAACCATGACCTGGGAAACGGTAGATTCTAATTTTCGTAAGGCTAGGATTACTGCTAATAATTCAGCCAGAAAAATTGGAGTGAAGTCAGGAAGACGGAGAGAAAAAGACCAATCCAGTGAAGGTGAAAAAATTCCCACACCTGCCTTTTCGCGATCCTGCGAGGCATCGGTAGCAATAAGAACATGAGAGGGAAAGGACCTTTGGTGGTCCTGCAATAGACCCTGAAGAAGCGGGAAGGGCTGCAGCTTTGCATTCGATGGGAAAATGTCATCGAATTCAATCTGGACAGATGAGGAGTTGTTATATAATTGGCTGACATCTGTGAAATGAATATTTATGCGATCAAGGAGGGACTGCACGTAACATATCTGCGGGGTATGAAATCGAGACCAGGCAGCACTAAAGAAGTGAACAGGACTGGCGCAGCACTTCTTCGTCTGCAGTTCTCGTGTGCAGTTCGTCGTTTGTCCTTGTCTTTTCGCGCTGCATTCTTTAACCATGTTCACTGACCAGCAAGCCCAAACAGCCACTTTAGTTAAGGTGCTGACCAACCTCGGTGCTCATATCGCACAGCAACTTGTAGGAGGGGGTTGGTCAATTTTACCAACCTTTGTTTTACGACCGCTACAGAATTACAGATCGACTGGGATTGAGGCAACGGGCTTTCTCCACTTGAAGCTAATGATGTTTCTTGGTACAATGTAGTGTGTGCAGGTTTTCCTAAACGTTTTTAGCGTAATTCTTCATGCAATATTGAAAAATTGATGAAGCTACAGCGAGGACTTAGGTTACGGTATTAGATTAGCTTTGCGTAATTCTGTGTATTACAAGAGAGGGTTACAGCGAAACGCTAGAGAAAATGTTTGCCCCTTGTTCATATTCTATCGCGATGTTATTACGGTCATTAATGTTCTCGCTGCACACAAAACGCCTCCTATTCGGTGGAGCCTAATATTTCCGCAGAACAGAGTGGTCTCTCTTTCCGAAAACCAAGATGAGTGCATTGAGAGGGCAATAATTCACGGTAAAGTAGTTACCCAGATCGCTAATACGTCTACATGAAGTCAAGTCTGGGGAGCTGGTTCCACATTCTAATGTTTGGGAAAAGAACTCAAGCAAAGCAAATACAACTGAGCTGCTCAAAACAGTGTTGCGCACTTACCAAGACATATCAGGAACTGTACAATTGAAAATCTCTGAGCGTGGAGCTTTTCTTAGAGAAAGCTTTGCTTGTTCTCCAGATAACACCAAAAATCTAAGAATTTTGTTCCTCTTGCATGATAATTCGTGACTGAAGCGGATATGCAAGGCGCTAAGAATTACCCTTCTTCGCAATGCAATTTCACAAATTGAAATTGTTCGAAAATTACAGTTTTTCAGGCTGGCAGCTAATATCTCTAAAAGTACTCTGTTTGTTGGCACGATAAGATTCATTGCGCTGCACACACTAAACATATTCAAAATTCTATGTTCTCTATTTATCCAAAAAACTATTTTAATAGAGCCTGTCTCACCTTCTTCCTTCAATCTAGTCGTGTTGTTTGCTCTGAATTTGTAGAAATTTGTGTGTGTCATATTTTTGCACCCAACACAGGTTCAAGTTGCAATTCCCAACGTTATTCAGCACCGTACTTAATGCTTGCAGCGTGGTGAAGAAGCCATCAGGAACGCTGGCTTGAAAAGTACAACACCCCTACTTCAAACGGCCGTAGCATCGGCATCTTTCCAGGAAATAATACACACATAAAAGAATTTTCTTAAGAAACGAAAAAAAGGACGTGAAAAGCATGAAAAAGGACAGTATCGTCTGTATTAAGGTATCCAAAAAATAAATTACCGTCAGAAGTTGTGAAGCAATTGCATTAACAATGCAAATTACTAATCTGTGTCAAAGTTCAAACTGTAGCATACTTTACAAACTGAACATTGAGGTTGGGAGAAAGAAAAAAGGTAGAACGAAGATGAACATGGTATATTGTGCTTTGCGAATACCATTGGAACACATCACATGACATCAATACAGCAGCACACCAGATAGAAGTAAGACAAATTGTAGTTAGAAAGGCACGCTAATTAGTGAGGCAGTCCTTTTCCTATCAATGGGGCTAAATTAGACCAACATGCATACCTAATAAATGCAATTTGTTTAACATATTAGCTAACCGCTACTTTAACCTTTCGTGTCCATAACTGAACCTGCCAAATGGACGATACCACGGCGGGTTGTATCGCAGCGGTCTGATTTTCCTGTATGGCGTTATTCTTCCAGCGTGCTCTAGCAATCTAAAAATTTACAACCTGGTTGCTGGGGAAAGGAAATGGCGCACTATGTCTCTCATCTCGGCGGACAAATGAACCGCGCCGTAAGGGAAGGGATAAAGGAGGGAGTGAAAGAACAAAGGAAGAAAGAGATGGCGTAGCGGCTGGCACCGGAATAAGTTCGACCACCTGGGTAACATTAACCTGCACTGACATCGCCCAGCACACGGGCCTCTTAGCGTTTCGCCTCCATCGAATCGCCGCAGCCACAATCGGGTTCGAATGCGGGTACTCGGGATCCGTAGCCGAGCGCCCTAACCACTGAGCCACCGCGGTGGTGTCGAGCAGTTTCCCAACGGAGGTTTTTAGCTTGATGTAATTATTTATTAACTTTGCATAACCGGTTAGCAGAAATATCTTGAGTTGATGGGATAGGTGTGCACTTGGTGAGTCATTTTGGCATATTACTAATGATGGGCATTGCTGATCCTGCGAGATCTCGATCCTTTTCAGGTTGCTGTCTTTCGTGGTATCCATACTGAGTCGCCGTACGTAAGGTGTCCAGAGAAAATAGAGGGGCAAATGAGCAATGTAAGATTTTGAGAGTAGAAATGTGTCAATTAGTTCAATACGTATCAGTACGTCATGTTTACTGTTTGTCTTTCTAGGAAATTACGTAGGTCCAATTTACAGCTAATTTTCCAGAAATGTCGGCATACTTGGGTTCCTGTAATAAACGGCATGATGAGCCATGTGTTGGATACAAGAACTTTTATATAAGTTCGTCTCTGAACAAATATTTTGAACATTAGAAAACTGCAAGAATTTATTATGGAAATCAGTTCTTGTGTGTGCAAAAAAAAATTTGCTTTTAATTTTTTGTCATCGCTCGCATGGATAAGATAAGACTGCAATAAAAAAGCAATGACCAAAGGTTTTGACGATAGCAGTAACGTTAATAGAAAAAATGCAATATTGTCGATAGGAGATCTGCGAATGCATTGAGAGTTACGGGAAATCTTACAATATATGAAAAAAAATTGCGTTCATGAGCTCTTTGTGGTACAAAACTGCTTTTGTTCATAATTGTTTTATATAGGAAGCTTCGGTACCACTGTGTGAATGTAACCGTTTTTATGAAACAGTGTGTGTAACCCAAAATGCGGGATATACTTTCCTCTCTCTTTTGCACCCTCGCACATGATGAGTAATTACGCTAATTAAAAATGCGTTTAAGCATTTAGCTGCTTTACAAAGTTGTCATGCTTTGAAAATGCTGACCGCAGGTATTATTACTTGATAAAGTTTGACTCCACCTAGCAAATGATGCTAACTTACTCAATGCTCTACACCCAAAAGCCGAGCTGGGTTCTTCTATAGGAATCTAATGCATTAGGTGTCGCCAAATGATTGATTGCGGCAGGCTTGTCATTCTTGGGCGGCCTTATATAGAAAAAAAACTTAATTTAAAATATGAATTCTGTATAGCTGAACACACAAATTTAGAGAAAGATCCACCAAGGTGTCGGCTGTTTCTATTACCACCAGAAGTAGAAACCAGCTGTCATCATTTCACAGGAAGAGCGTCTGAAAGAACGTGCTGCTTTATATTAGGAGCGAAATTTGAAAACAAAAAAAACCTTCAGAGCAAGAAGATGAAAATAATGCTTAGCCTTACTCTGATTTGCTGAGTGCAGTAATAAATGTCAATATTTGGCGCAAAATAAATTCCGGAACAGAACACACAATAGAACAAACGAAATTTTGCTCTCGTTGGCGGGACCACGAGAAAAGCACTGTCGACATTATTCAGCCGCCGGTGGAAGGCATCAGTTCTGTAGCGATGCTGGTGTTTCTCAGTGCTGGAAGGCGCCACTTTGAAATCGAAGCTGTTCATTGCCGCCTCCTTCCTACATGCTATTGTAAGCTTTGTCGTCTTTTCTTAAAAGAGGTCATGCTTCTCGA